>NC_142107.1:25622500-25780000 GCF_056152115.1 Neolamprologus brichardi
TATTATTTATGTTAAGATTCAGAATTAACTATTATCAAAAACAAGTTAAAGAAACTGTTTAAAAATTTGCCGTTTCACTTTATTTCTTCCATAATTCTAATTTTAAAAGTTTAATTTAAAAAAAAACAACTAATTTTGACTTCCCCCGTCAGTTAGACTGAAGCAGCATTTTTTAACAGTAACTTAAGAATTAATTAAAAAATATACTTTTTCTTACGCTCGAAAAATCTCGTCACGAATGAGCTTCCATACTGTGGCTCTGCTACGATGGGGCTCGCGACGTGTTTAAGAGCGTTTTCGTGGATCTGAGGCCGGAAGTGAAAGTGCTTCTTCCTGCTCAGGTTCAACTGAAGCTCCGACATTAAAGCCGCTCGCGGCCTTTTCCTCCTTTGTGTAAGTGACGCGGTAAACAACACAAATAAGGAGGAAATGATGAAACCACTTCCCGCGGTTCTCAGTCTCACCAACCGAGCCGCCCCTGCCTCTGCTGCCGGCGGAGGGGAGCCCCGCGGCGGCCTGGAGCTCCTGGAGGCCGGGTCGGTAGGACGGAGAGCTGCGGGAGGGGGACAGGTGCAGCTCGGCTTCTCACGACAACAAAGCCGCAGATGATCGACGGGAAGGCCCCGCCCTCTTCTCAAGCACCGATTTTACGTGATTGCCGTAGTAACTCGAGAAGAGCCGCACGAGACTTTAGGGGGCGTGTCGCTTCTCTGCGGCATGCGCTCAATCAGAGAGAGAGGTGGGGAAGAGGGGGGACTTATGTTGTAAGTGACGTAATCCCGAAATAAAGGCGCAAAAGCAGCATCCCTGCAGGTCCCTGACACCAGAGCAGGGCCCGCCTGCGGGAGCTGGCCTCACCCAGACCTGCAGACACAGATCACGTCTCCCAGCAGCCAATGACAGTTAAATACACCCATCTGCATCAGGCCGTCACGAAAGCATCTGATCCTGAGTCTGTTCTGTTTCAAATCCGTGTTAAGTGTAAAAATCTGTCAGCTGTCGGAGTCAAACCGAGCCTCAGATGTGAGCGGTGAAGTGAGTCACTCCTCCCAGCCCTTCAACACACAAATATCCACTGCTTCTGCCTTTAACAGGGAAAATGATATCGACATCGGATCAAAGTCCAGGTTATCTAACACATCGATACACAACAAAGATTCTTCCATCTCTGACGTTAAAGACACCTCAGCAACACACCTGGATCAGGTGACTCTGAGTCAAAGCTTTATGAACTCTGTGAAACACGTGTTTGCACGTGGCTTCGTTGGTCGACAGAAAAGAAAGATGGCTCTTCAATGGGAGTGAGCGTGTCTCTGGTGGACGGCAGCTCTGTGTACAGAGCTCGTGAGCTTACATAAGACTTGTTTTTACTGCACAAACAAAGGCTGACTCATTTCCAATGCGAACCTGCGACGCATGTGGCTCAGAAAACCGACAGAAACCAGGCTCCTGAACACAGCAGGAACCGCGGCACGACCTCAGCCTGAACACCTACAGAGGCATCGAGCTCCTCTGATTTTACTGACTCCCAATTTAAGATGTTTGGGGTGGGGCTCATGAGGTTGGGGGTTCACTCCCTGCGTCCTCCAACCTGCACGTCGAAGCACCTTTAGGCAAGAGACAGAACCCAGAGTTTCCCGGATGCATCCATCAGAGCGTGTGTGTCTGTGTGTGTTTGTCTTGATGCTTCCTCTCAGAGGTCGATTTGAGTCTAACGAATAAACTTTAACAGTCGTGTAAAGGTGCTCTACTTCACCATGGTAACACTGCAGGTGTGAGGCTCTGTGCTGTCTCACGGAGCGTGGATCTGCATGAGTGGACAGTTTGCACGTTAACACCATGAAAACGAGCTGCTGGCTCATTGTTAGTCAGTGCTGCTGGTTTCAGTTCTGCAGCTGTGCTGTTTATAATGTGTCAGCTGACACTGACGGACACGCTCAGAAGCAACTTCCTGTTCTTCTGAGCGTGTCCCTCAGAAGACTAGAAGAGCATCCATGTGCTCAGTAATCCCGCCACATGGATTACTGAGCATGTGGCGGGAAAATTCCTGTTGGTGTGCAACACTCAGAGATGGCAGCGTTTCAAAGCTAGCACTGCTCAGCAGTTTCAGTCTTCATGGTTATTATTTGTGGAGGAGTACACGGTGAGACCTATCCCACCATCCCAGCTGCCAAACAGCAACGGGTGGGAACGCCCCACGGAGGTCGCCCATCTGCACCCTGCAGAATAATTTCATGACACATCAGGTTGACCCAGACCGCAGCTACTGCGGTTGGTCTGCAGCATCGCTTCCTCAGGAGCATTTCACCCACTGTTTATCTGTGAATAACAATCAGCACAGAGAACCACAATTACAGCTTCAACGTGAGGAGTCACTAACACCAAAGCAACTTCAGGCAACTGTTGTTGTGATTTGGTGCTAATAAGTAATCCTGAAGTGACTTGAACAGAGAGACTGATGAAGCTGTTGGGAACGTACAAACTGGAAAACCATGAGGGACAAATATGTTTGACCTGAGAAACCAGAGAGCGAGGACGCAGGAGCAGAGGAAGTCCTATCCTTTTATTTTTCCCTGATATCGCTTCTAAATCAGCGAGAGAAGACCACACTAACACAGAATGCTAAGCAAGACCAGAAATACAGAAGCCTGAATCCGCCTTTGTATAACATTGGGATGCTAGCATTAATTAGCATATGTCTGTGTGATGCTCCCTGTGGATCAGGCAGCTTGCACACCTAGCCAGTGTTGCCAACTCCTCAGTAAGGAAAATCGCTATTGGCTGTCCTAAAAGTCGCTAGAAGTCGCTAAATGACGTCATCACCTAATTTGCATAATTGGTCATGCTAATATAATTGTAACCTACGTTGTTGGAGAGAGAAATAACATCGTGGAAGAGACATAAAGTGAGTAAAAAACGTCCTAAATGCAGTTAGAATTTATTTAGAACTACAAATTAAATTTCTTTTAGCAATTATTGTTTTTAATGTCACAATTCCAACCCTGCTCCTTTATCCAGGCTTCGACCGGCAAAAGTGACCCGAAATAGGCACTGTGGAGGAGTTACTGTGTGTGTGTGTGTTTATAAGTAGTTTTAAACCTTGTGATCCACAAAACAGCATAACAGTAAAAGAAGAACTAACTGCGTTACAGTCAGTGCGGGAGCAGCGGCTTCGCTCATGCGTGGTTTATTTGCAGTTTGGACGCATAGGTGTGAATGTCTCCTGCAGCTGGGGGAGGACTATCCTCCGCCCGTGAGCGCTTTAGCACGGGCGAGGTGACCAAGGCAGCACCGCTGCCTGTTGAGAGTAAGAGCGATACGCATTTTCACGTCAAAAAGTCGTCATAAATAAGTCTCCAATAACACCAGAAAAAGTCGCCAGATTTGTCGCTAGTCGCTTTTTAGAAAAAAAGTCGCTAAGGGGGTCTGAAAACTCGCTAAATATAGCGACAAAGTCGCTAAGTTGGCAACACTGTACCTAGCATGCTAGCATAAATTGATAACTCCACCCTCACTTCCGGCTCCAAGATCCAGCTCGGTGACGGAGGCGAGGCTTCAAAGGACGGAGCTCATCGGCAACAGTAGCCTGTGGCCATCTTTTATATACAGTGTGTGCTGCGGCTCCACTAAATGTATAAGGTCACAGAGTTTAGGATTCACATTAATCAATAATGGTGCTTTTGTGTGCTGGAACACATCTATGAGCAGCTGCAGCAGATGCTGAGGCTGGTCCCGGGTCAGCTGCAGGCTGCAGTCTGATGTTTGGGAATGACTGATGTTATTTTCTCACAGCCAAAATGGCGTGACTGACTGCAAGGGCGCGAGCGTGGGCCAAGACATGTGGGCGGGAAAATGCTGCTGCGCCTCTACTCGGGTCTTTCCGGCCTCCTCCGGAGCGGCTGAACACGCGCGACTCACAGAGCAGCAGCAGCCGCACAGCAGCGCCGAAGAGCCGCTGGAGAAGCTCCGCGACCCGCCGCCGATTTTAACCCAGATTTCCGTCGGGAACTCGGGCAGGCGGTGGGCTGGGGGCTCGGGCACAGAAGAATGAGAGAGCCCTCTCACCGCAGGGCGCGCAAACATGAACGGGGCCGTGTATATGTCGTTCTTCCAGGGCCAGCTGGAGTCCGTGCTCGAGCAGGTCGTTCAGCTCGCTGTCCAGGAAATAAGCAAAACGGTGGGCTCCAGTCTGAACGGCCTCCTGCTGGAGACGGCCGTGAAGGAGCAGGAAAACCGCCGGCTCGGGCTCCAGCTCCAGGCGCGGGAGAAACGGGGCCGAGCCTCCGCTTCAGACGACGGAGGAGGAGGAGGCTCCCCGGTGGCTGGTAAGAACAAAGCCGGGGAGAGGGCGGATAGCGGGCGGGCGAAACCCGAGCAGCAGCCCGGGGGACAGGGCACAGGGCCTGGCGTGCCCACCGACACACGCCGCCTGGAGCAGAGAGGACGAGTCGTGGGTAGGCACCCGTTACACAACACAGACACACACACACACACGTTTCACTTCCTATTAATCCCGTTTTCCAAAAACAAACAAACAAATACGCCCGCTGGCCAGCAGGAGGCGCTGTGAGCAGCCCTCGTGCTCCACACTGTTTCACTTTAGTCCTGACAAATTCAACGTAATTATGACGTCATCCATGAGTGAACAATCAGCTTCCAACCAATAACGCCGTCCGACGCGGTGTTCGGTCTCAGGTGGACGACAAACTACGTGTCCGACGCTCCTCCGCGTCCTTCCAGGCCGACTTACTTTGACCTCGCCTGGACGTTTGAGTTGATCCTGTTTTTTCGATTGTAACAAATAAAACACGTCAGCCTTCAACAGGAAACCGTAAAACAGCGCGTGGTGGGACACCTGAGCGCCCGCTGAGCCCTGATCCTGCAGTGCTCGGTGGACACGACTTACTTGATGATTTGTGAACGAGTCCACGTGTTTTAGTGTTTTTTGTGACATTGTGGAAGCTCGCTGGATTTGACGTGTATTTCACGGGCTCGAACTGGTTTCCATGGAAACACTGCGACCAGTCTGAGAGCAGCTGGCTGTGGCGTTTGGAGGCGGTGCTACGTGTTATCTCGTGCAGGTGTGATGTCATCTTTTTGATGAAAAAAGGTGACGCCTGCAGGTGATTGGACAGAACACTCGGCGTGCTGGGGGAGCATTTCAATTGGTTCTAATGTGTCTGATACAGGTGAAGCTGGACGCAGCGACCCTGCAGAGAAACGTGAACTCAGCGGCCTCGTTTGCGTGTAATCGCCCGTCTGAGGAGAAGTCGAGGAACTCGAGTGTGAACGCTGCAGGGCTGAAAATAAAAAGCGAGGTGTGCAGCCCGAGGATCGTAAAACAAGCCACCCCCTCCCCGCAGGAAAGGAGGGGGGCTGGTGAGGAGGAGGGGGGCGTGCAGAAGACCGCAGCAGAAAGGGAGGAGGACATGCTGACTATCAACCCGACGCAGTGACTTGAGTGACGCCTCAGTGACGTTTCATGGATGTCGGGTCAGATTCATCAGCCGGAGCACGACCGCTCCGGGCCACGGGCGTCCGCAAGTGTGGCGTTCCTCATTTGTGGAGGTGGGAGGAGCCTGCCGGAGAAAAGACTTCACAGCACGAAGCTGATTCGGCCGGTGGGACGATCTCAGTGATGACCGCACAGGTGCCCGTCCTGTCGGGTCATGATCACCCTGCAGGAAGCGGCTCGGCTGGAGTCAGGAGGTCGTTACAGACTGGCGTCTCACGCCTACGTGCTCGTTTCAGGCTGAATGTGTCGGCACGTTGTCTGTTGGCGCCCTGCGCTCTGACCGAGTCCGAGTTGGTTCACTCTGAGGTTAAACTCGTAAATGTCACGCGGCTCTGAAATGCTCCCCAGTCAGTGTTTCTCTGTGGATGATTCACCGTGACGCCGAAGTCGGACCCGAGTGGACTCGTGGATGCAGAAACTGAACCCACCCCCGCACGGTGTGCTCGCCTTACTCGCCATTCCAGTCAGGTCCCTGCGGCAGGATTCTCCTGAACGCTCGCTCAGACTCTGCTCTGCTCACGTCGTGTTTGCAGGTTTTACACTGTGAGCGCTTTGATTCAGTAACATGACTTTTTCCAGATGTTTACATGAATGATGTCACTGCACAGCAGGTTGGAAAAATGTCTGACGAGCAAACGTCCGCTCGCCGTTCAGCAGCTGCCGCGTTTAAGGATGAGAAACCTTTAATTTATCACACAAGCGGCAAAGACGTCAGGAGTGTGAGGGACTCCACTTTATCCTGAAATTCCCACAGGAAATGGTTTGAACCGGAGTAACCCCACGATGAGCGCCCGCTGTGCTGAGGTCTTCACGCCACACACTCCCTCTCTCTGCACTGCAGCGGCGTCCACATGCAGGGACATGTGAGCAGGAGATAAAAGACGCTCTCTCGCATGCATGCACACATCTGTCGACTGCAGCACGCAAACACGCTGCTGAGCCCCACCCCCCACGCCGAGATTACCAGGTCACCGTCATGCACTGCCAGAGTTCAGGATATCAGCGATGGCGGCGTCAGAAAGCATCAGTTCACTTCCTAACGTCCTCATACACACCCCACAGGTCAAAGGTCACACTGCTGTGTGTGGATAGAAAGGATGACGATGTTTGACAGCTGGTGAAAGTCTGAGTTTCACAGAGTGTCACTGAAGTATCCACGAATCCGCGTCGTCTGCTCGGCTGCAGCAGCTTTAATGAGTCGTCACTGTGACAGAATCAGCCAATCAATCGATCAATCAAAGAAAATAGTTGTTTAGTTGTGTGAAGCTCCGCCCTGCTGGGCGCTGCAACCTGTGATTTCACAGCCAGTCTCTCCAATAATTAGCCCCGCCCCCGTCTCTGTTCCACAGACCAGCTGAAGTCCGTCATGGAGCAGGTCCTGGACTTCGCCGTGCGCGAGCTGACGAAGATCGTGGAGGCGTCATTCGACGACCTGCTGCTGGAGATCACCAAGATGGAGCGAGAGCAGCAGCTGCTGGAGAAGAGGCTGGGAAAGGGCGCTGAGCGAGGAGGCGGGGACAAAGGGAAAGGCGGCGGTAGGGGGAGGAGGGGCTCGGAGAACGACTCTGTGTCCCCGAGCGGCTCAGAGGACGCCCGTGAGGAGGTCGCTGTGGTCACTGCGCCCAAAGAGACGCCGCAGACACACGGTGAGTGATCAGCTGTCGCACTCTGACCGGCGCTGGTTGTGATTGGCTGTCACAGGTGACAGGTGAGTCAGATCAGGTGTGTGGCGTGACTGTAATCTAACCTTCTTCCTCCCCCTCTCCCCCCCCAGTCCCGGAGCGCCCCCCCGTCCTCTCTGTCTCTCAGGACTGGGTTCCCATCCTGGACAAAGTCTTCGGTCAGAAGTGGTGCAGCGACGTCTGGAACGTCAAAGAGGTTGGCGGGGGTGGAGGAGGAGGAAGTGGGCGGGGGTTAGGAGAGAGTGTGACTCATATTGTCCCCGCCCCCACCCCGGCAGTGACCCTGGAGCCCTCCCCCTCCTCCCCACAGCAGGACCCCCGCTGGACTCCTTTGGAGGACATGGAGGTGTTTTCTCCTGATGAAGATGAAGCTGCGGGCAGTCTGATAAGCGCCGCCGCCGCCGTCAGACCTCCACCCGGACCTCCAGCCGGACCCCCCCTCAGCCCCACATGTGAGGCACCTGCAGTTTATCCTCAGTGCTTCAGGAAATGTGTAACATGAACAGGTTTATGTTGATTAAATAAGGAAATATAGCGTGATAGATGTTTACGCTCCTTAAAGCAGCGTGAATGGAAACAACTGGATCCTGTAACAAAGAGCAACATTAACCCTTTAAGACCTACCATAGAACCAAGTCCGCCTGAGCTTATATTATATGTTTACATGCTGTGGAGCCATTTTTGGGAGCATTTCAAGTTGCTATACATCAATACAACCATTACAGCCTAAATTTTAATAATATGTCTGCATTAAGTGCATAGTAATTACATAAATTGCAAAAAAGTGCAATAAACTACAAAAAATTGAAAATCGTTTTTGTTTTTTTAACATATATTTCTAGTTAGAGAAATTTAAGAGGCTTATCCCTCAAAACTGTAAATACAAAAAAGTTGCACAAAATAGTTTCCCACCACAGGAAATTTATTTTGAGTGTCTTCATAGTTTTATTTTTGAAATACACCAATTTTTATACACTGCAGGAAAAACGAAAATAAATATTATAATGCAAATTTGCAAAAAAGCAGCATGTGCATCAAAATAAACTATTTCCAGCAGTGCAATATGAGTCCTAAGCATCCCAGAAACCACACAGAAAGTCATAAAGTCAAACATAACTTTTAAAAACACCAGTATAGGCTCATGAGGCCCTGATGGTAAAAAAACTACATTTCCGCAAAAATGACGTCACTTCCGGTTTCGGGCAGGTCATGGCGGACACACGATAGTTCGCGCTGACGTCTATTCTAACGTAGGAAGTGTTATGAACAGCTGATCGGATCTGCAAAGCGTGTTTCTGGAATATTATGTTTTTGTTGCTGCAAGTGCTTTTTATGCAGTTTTTGCAAAGCTATATGTGGAAGGAAACTGTGACCGAGGACAAGCTGATGGCATAAGATGTAAGTACAACTCCTCCGGTTTCATATGCAAAAACAATTATTGCGCTAGCTCACGTGGTTGCAGAGCTACCGGGATTTAAAAATAGTTACGCAAAACAGAGCGTGCTGCTCAGACCGGTTTTAAAGGGTTAATGATCATTTATATGTATGAATATTTCACGGCTGCGCTTTAGTTTTGGGTGCGACCTGTCCAGGTGTGCCCCGCCTCTCCCCCTGTCACAGTGATAGGCTCCACCCCCCATGACCCTATAAGGAGAAGTGGGAGAAACGGGATGCATGATTTTGAGTTTCATGAATAAAAAGTCAGAAAACTTAAAGTGTTTGTAAAAATATCTGATGATGTTTTTATTGAGAGGAATCTGAAACTGTGACCTTTGACCTCGCTCCCTCCTTCAGGTCAACGGTCCTCAGCCTCCATGCTTCATCGCCTCCTCACGCTCCCCTCCCAGCTGCTCGATGACGATGAGGAAGCCACCGCCAAGGAGACGCTCGGGTGTCTGGCGTTTGACGGCTCCATCAGGCCGCAAGACGCCGTCGAGCCGCCTGCTCAGACCGGGAGAGAGGAGGAGGAGGGAGAGGAGGAAGACGAGGAGGATAAAGGGATGAAGGTGAGGAGTGCACAAGAGGGCAGGAAGCAGACAAAGGTTGATTTTTAATGTTTAGATGGCGAGCTGACATCTCTTCCTGTCTTTCAGCGGAAGCGGCGGCGGGTTTGGTCTGAGTGCGAGGAGTGCGGCCGCAGGTTCAGCCGGATATCCCTCCTGAAGGCTCACCGCCAGACTCACAGCGCCGGAAACGCCGCCACATCGTCGCCTTCGTCGCCGCCTTCGTCGCCGCCCACCGGAGCTGCCTCGCCACTCCGCTGCTCCGACTGCGGCAAAAGGTTCTCCTCGGCAACGCGTCTCCACAGCCACATCCGGACTCAGCATCACAGCGACCAATCCTGATCTGGGACCAGACGGTACGCAGGCGAGCGCAGCAGGACGTTTTCTTCTGTTACAGACACTTTCACAGGCCACAGGAAGTAACTGCAAAACTGACCTCGAATCAGAGCGGCCTGCTCTCATTGGTACCCCGGAGCGGGATCCCGGGTTCTGAACGATCCGGCTCGGCGACAGGAAACGGAAACGGAAACGTTCTGCCAAAGTTTTTTTTTCTAACTTTGATGTTTGTTTCTTCAAATATTTAAAATTCCTGAAAGTTTTCTCTTTTTTATTTCTTAACCAGAAAAACTTCAGACAAAACAAAACAGTCGCTGCGTCTGAAATTCGGTTATTTTCAGATAATTTTTTTAATTCATAATTTTTCTGAAATTTGAGCTCAAAACAGAAAGAAATCTAAAATTGTCACGTTTATTAACGTTTCGTCGAACAACAGGAAGACGAGGAAAAATCTGACATTTATTTGAAGTTTATTAGAAGAATTTCAAAATTAAAGCCTCAAATTCAGGAGGACGATCGGTGTAAAGTCTGCATGTCTTTGGGTTTGTACGGAGGCCAATTCGCACATTTGAGAACCTGGAAACGTTTTTTGGAGGTCAAAGCGTCACGACAGTGTGAATCTGAACCAGTGCAGAAACCTTTGAGGCGGAGGAGGTCAAAGGTCAGGGGTAACTGAGGAAAAACACGCACACATCCTCCTCCTGTAAATTGTAGGCTTGGTTTTTGCTTCTTTGCGCGCTGCCTGCTGGTTTGTGTCCGTGCGGCGTGCACACGTTTTCTACTCGTTTGGTTTTGAAGTGCCCTTTTTTAGGTTTCTCTTTGGATTATCGTCGAGTCCACGTCTGTGGTTTTATCAGCGTTCCTCGATCAACTCCGAGGACGGAAACAAACAGGGAAGGAACAGCTTCCTGTCCATCGGAGGTGTCTTCAGTTGCATGTGAAGCTCAGCGGTGAGCTCCTTCCTCCTTCCATCTCACCAACACAAAATGTGTCACACAGAATTTCTTTGTTTTCTCATATTTTGTTTGTCAGACATGATTTAACTCCATGAAGCTACGAGTCACCTCAGCGTTAGCGTTTTACCCACAGACTGGTTAAACCAGCTGACACAGCAGTCATATTATGGGGTGAGGTGAAGCTAGCAGCTACAGCCGCCTGTGTCACCATCCACCTATCTGAGGCCACGCCCCTAATATTGCAACCTTTAAACAGGTGAGTTGTGAAAACATTCTGCCCCCGTACAGGTTCTACAAAGGAGGAAATGATCCACAGAGACCAGCGTGTTTATTTTAACATGGGAGTCTAGGGGGGGCTGACTCACTGCTGCCTCTGCTGGGCGTCAGAGGAACTGCAGCCGTCAGTTTATATCATGAAGGCTGGATTATGAGATCGAAACTTTGACTTATTCTTCATTAATTCAGGATTTCGTAGGCTGTGAAACATTTTGATTTTATAAAGGCAAAATCTTCACTTTTCTTGCACAACTGGGCTTCCGTAGCTCATCAGCTGGAGATTTGATCTTTGGTAAGTCTGCTGTGTTCTCTACGGAAGCCCATTCCTACCAAAAAACATAACATTGGGTTTCACTTGGAGTGGCAATTTTTTTCCCCTGAATTAAATTTTTTTGCTTTAACATTTGCATTCTTACATTTTTCATTATTTATATCAAATTTTTCACTCTGTCAAAGAGTTAAATGCAACGTAAACATCTGTTTTAAGTCTTTTAGTGTTCGCCAAGTCAAACTCTGAATAAGAAAATCTAAAGATTTACTCTGCGTGTCGTTTTCATGTTTTGCTGGAGGAAGAGGATGGAGGGAGGAAGGATCAGGTGACAGGAAGTTATTCATCCTGAGAGTTTTTATCTCTGAGAAATGTCAGCACGAACAATCACAGAATCTGTTGTTTCACGCAGCGTAAATGTGTGAACCTTTTTTTCAACTCCGAAGCAATACGACGGCGAGCTCTGCAGAGCGCCGTGGTTCGATTTGAACAAGCACAAAATGAAACCGTCTGCGAGCCGGGCCGTCTGACCGTTGGAGGATCCAGAACTCAGGCGAAAATCAGACTTTTTTTACTGTCCTGTCTCTGCTTCACCGACTGCTTCGTCTCGTTCTCGTACCTCATTTTTCAAGTGTTTCTTTGACTTCCTGTTTCCATGAGACCTCATTACCTCAGCTGAAGCGCAGCGGCGAAATCTCACCTGATCAACGAGCAGATTTTAGTTTTTCCACAGGCCTGGTCTGACAAACCACTCGACATGAGATGTTTCTTTGTTCTTTATGTCTTTATTCTTTGAAGGTTTGATTCATACGGAATCCAAAATCTGACAAAAAATGTTTGTTTTTTTTGGGTTTTTTTATATTAAGTTGAGTTTAAGTAAATAACTGTTTACATTAGTGAAGAATTTAAAGGTGTAAAGGTGTAAAAATGAAATTCTTTTTATTGTCAAACAGAAGTTTAATTTCCTGTCAGGATGCTCCGTGTGTACAAAATCAGGTGATAAGAAAAGCTCACTTTTTTGGTTTTTACGCACCGGCGGCAGAAGGATCAGACGTCCGTTAAAGTTCAGAAAAATCCGAATGAGCTCAATTTGGCCGATCTCTCTCTAAGGCTCCCTCCTTGTGCGCCTCCTGCAGCCGCCCCTCGCTCTCTCCTGTTCTTCAGCTGACGGATTAACCAGATTGCCCCATCCCAGCATCCTTCTCTGCAGCAGCCTTTCCATCAACTGTGTTGGCCAATAGGAAAGTGGCAGAGCGCCCTCTGGTGGACAGACTCCAACATTGTCACTCCTGACGTGGCTGTGGGGCGTTTCTTTGGTTAAAGCTGTAGACAGATGAGGAATGCCAAACACCGGGCGGCGGATAAAGCTTTCTTCAGCTGCTCCGTGAATCCTCGGGGTCTCCGTGGCCTTCCTGACAGAAGCCCAGAGCTCTCCTTTTACTTCAGATGTGTGAAGCACTAAATTTGCACCGTTAATATTTTATTTAATATGATTTTAGGGTTCTGGACCTCTAAACTGTGCATACATGAATAAAGCTACAAAACTGCTTTGTTCAAATTTCTACATTTCAGTAAAAACTGAGAACTTGTTGGACTTTTGAAAACCTCGTGTGGCTGCTTGTGCTGACAGAATTAACCGAACCCAGAACATAAAGTCCAGACTGTATTTTTCCCATCGGTCGGCCGGATCGCTCCATTCGTCAGATTTTACTTCCTGAGAGTTGAAGCCTGAAGCAGCTTCGCTCAGCATAACGGGACAGAACAAAACTGGGCGGAGGTGCCAGAGGAGATGACCTGAATGAGAGATCACAGGTTTATGATGACGTCAGGCCTTTTTTTCTTTATGTCACACAGCTGCCATCACAGGCCATAAATAGACTGTATGTAAAAGATGGGCATAAACAGTGGTCAGCGCGTTGAGCTGAGTTGAGCTGACGGATTTTACCGTCTCAGCTTTCAGAAAGCAGATGTGATGCAAGAAGATGGATTTCTGCACTGACTTCCTGCCCCTCCGTGACTGATGGGACCAAAATCTCCAAAATAAACTTCCTGTTTTCTCCAGTCAGACCTGAACCATAAACACATCAGAACAGGGTTTACTGAGCTCAGATCAGCTGAGCAGGATGCTCATTTTCCCATTCGGACCAGAGGAGGCGCCTCCTGCTGGACACCAGAGAACAGCCTTATGTCCATCTTTTATGTACAGTGTGTAGGAACAAGCTTCGTCCGTTTGACTTTAATGCTGCCCTGAAGAGTCGGACCACTGATCGTTGGAGATATCATGTGACCTGTTTAACCAATGACAACTCCTCCTGTCCTTGTTTACACAGAGGAATGCATCTGCCTAGAAACAAACATGATATTAGAAATAACTTTGAAGAGGAGTGGCGTAACTTTGTTTAAAAACCTGGATATCAACATAAATGCGTGATACTACTGTCGTCATTTGTTTATGTGCTGTTTGACGCCCATGTTGGAGCTCCAGTAAATCT
Source organism: Neolamprologus brichardi (assembly GCF_056152115.1). NCBI lineage: Eukaryota > Metazoa > Chordata > Actinopteri > Cichliformes > Cichlidae > Neolamprologus > Neolamprologus brichardi. Next base: position 25,636,029 of record NC_142107.1, read on the forward strand.
GATCTCAACGCAAAATGTGAACTCTTTCCAGATGGTGATAATTGAGTGAAACCCTGATCTCTGAAGTTATAATTAATGAGTAACATTTCCCTGCTGGTGGTCTTTATTCATTTATTGTGTTTGTAGCTGACCAGATGCATTTCTCTTCCAGAAGAGGTCCGTGGCTGTAACGTGTCGTCGTATCATTTCTAGTACTGAAACATTCGTGCAATCTCATCGCAGAGCTCTTCTTTTTTTTCTTTTTTGTTAGCAGTGAAAAGTGGTTGTGTGGTACTCGTACTTCAGTCCTTTGTAGTTAAAACTTTGGGTGTGACAAACTAATAAAAATCCTTAAAAGTTGGCGAGTTCCTCAGGGAACAGACGTGTGAATGAGGGGCGAACGGGTTTGTTTTTTTCATGTTAATATTTCCAGTTGGAGGTTTTCCTGTAAGTCGGGCTCTTTGTGAAGACACGGGGGGGAACTTGTTTCGGGGGTGGGTTTGTTTTAAACTTTAAATATGGATTTCTACTTCCTGTTTAATCTTGATGAACGCTGTATGTCAAAGAACAGTTCATCTCATTTTTTGGATGTGATGCAATACTTTTTATAAAATGTTCCCTGTTTTTTTATTTTATTTTATTGTTTTTTTAATGGACATCAGCCAAATGGTAGATTGATTCAGGATTTTTATTTTTATTTTTAAAAGTCAGACTTGATGTGACCTTTGACCTTGTGTGACCAGTGTCAGTTCTGAGTGAGTTATCAGACTCTGATGTGTTGGTTGTTTACTTTGTGCCTGGTTTTATCAGCGCTGCATGGGCTGAATGTCATTAAACACCAACTTACACGGTCTGCCATGATGATGATGATGATGATGAAGGCTACGGTGGCTGTTTTTTTTTTTAAAAAAAAGAAAGAAATGTATTGCCTGTTTTAGTCGAGCAGAATGGGTACTTTGTAGTGTTAACATTCAAAGGAAACAAATAAATGTTCATAACTACCGGCTGGGACGCTGACTGTTCTTTAACCTCCTAAGACCCGAACTCTTCCACGGCAGCATTTTTGATTTCTCTTTGATATTTGGGCTGATTGGGGCCCGATGAATGTAAAAACAAAGAATTACCAGATTTTTTTTCCTTATTTTTGTCTTTAAGAAAAATGAGAGCCACATATGAGGATATTCGTTTAAAATTTTGATAGAACAGTAGCAGCATAATGTCCTCGTAAGTGGATATCAGGCCCTTGTAGAGGAAAATTGAGTATTTTGGTCTAAATAACCCAAAATGTGATGCCAGGTCCTAGGTTGAGGTTAAAGTGTTTCCAAATTTAGACTCAAATACAAAACGTTCATAAAGGCTAAAAATACCAAACTTTGACACGAAGCTTCTATAAGCTGCTTCGCCTTGTCACAAGGGGGCGCCACAGTGGGAAGGTCCACCTGTTTGATTTTAAGTGACTCCCCCCCCCAAGGGGATTTGGGTCTGTGGAATCAAACCACTCTCACTTTCACTTTGCCCTGAAACAAACACCTTGCCCCCTCCTCTTCCTCAGCCAGTATTCACCTGATTGGCAGGTTTAAACAGTAGGTGGGTAGGGTCTCTTAAGATGACCATATAAGGACAGCCAATCTGTGTGACTGTGATCAACATTATCAATAAAAAAAACAGTCCTGCATTAATACAGGGTGTATCAGAAAGAGTCATCTGATTTCAAAAGGCTTTGAATAAATTTCAGGTTTTACATACACCTACTGGCAACTATGGGAATGCCAGCTGTTTCATACACCCTGAACTTGTTTCTGTAAAATTCTTAACTGGTAGCAGGACAGATGGCGCGCTCTTACTTTTGATATATTTTGCAAGAAAAAAAGTATTTTATTTGAAAGATATTTTCAAAGACGCCCACCTGCTTTTGTTCAGCTAGCTGGCCCCGGTTTTAGCAGCTGATACCCGCCTTAATAAAAAAAAAAAAAAGACGCCCACCCCATGGACACGTGCTGACGTCACTCGACTGCACTTGACCGCCTTGACCCGGCTCAGCGGGCGCGTGCTGTTCCCTATTCATTCATATTAACACACCGGCGCGTGCGGATGGAAACAAGCCGAGATCAAAGGGAGCGCGAGGGGACGACGGTGTCTGTGTTGCAACAATGTAGCGAGCGCATACCCGCCCTGCGCGTGCACACACCGAGAGCTGTACCCACCTACTACCGTTGTCATAGTTACCTACATACCCGACTGAACGGGTATGTGCACGAGCGAGAAGGGAGGGAGGGAAGGAAGGAAAGGGGGGGGAGAAGCGAGAGAGGAAGGAGGGAGGAAAGGAAGGTAAGAAGGAGGGAGGGAGCGGAATTAGTCAGTGATAGAGGGGAGGAGAGGAGGCGAGGCGGCGGGTGTTCTGCCGAGGTGGACGTGGCGGGTCCGGCGGAGTGAGCTACGAGTGACGGGCAGCGGAGCCGAACCGAGGTGGACAGCAAGCCGGCCATGAAGCGGACCACCCGCAGGTAACGTCCTGCCGTTATCGGCCGCCTGCTCGGCGTCGCCGCCGCGTCGCTCCGCTCGGTTTCCTGCCGTTTTACCGCGCCGCCGGACGCTCGATGACCGCCGTGCTGCCGCTCGGGCTCCGTAGTTTGTTGGCTCCTTTTGTGTTGCGATGTCAGCCGCTCGCCGTAGCGCCGGAACCCCGGGGAGGGGGCCAGGCTAACCGCTGCCCCCGCTGCGCCCTCTCCCCGCCTCACTCTCACTTTCTCCCCCCGCTAGCAGTAGCAGCAGCAGCGCGCTAGCTTAGCAGGCTGCAGACGATAAACAAGATGGCCACTGGCTAGCTGCTAGCTAGCTAGCCAGCCAGCCAGATAGACATGGCAGCCTGCCCGTCTTTGTAGGGCTGTGTGGCGGCTGCGGAGCGTGTCCTTCCGCTGGCAGCCGTGGGTTTGTGTGTGCGAACCGCAGTAAAAGTTGTGCAGAGTTGGCGAAGAATGTGGAGGTGTTAGAGCGACAGCGGAGAGGAGCAACCTCCGGGGAGAACCACCGCCAGCAGCCCGGGAGGCAGGCAGTGCGGCGGCTGCGTGGCGAGTGGAGGGGCCACCTGAGTGCTCGCGGGGTGACAGGTAATATGGAAGGGAGGAGCGCAGGTAATGTTCACCTGAGCAGCAGGGAGGCTAGGAAGCTGCAGCACTGTGCACAGAGCGGCTGTTCTACTTTACCTGAAAACTTTTCAGTGCATGTGTGTGGGAGGCCGCTGCACACACAGCTGCAGCAGCTGACTGTCTCTTCTAATGACATCCTGCTCCTGCAAACAGCGCACCTCTGCAGGCCGACCTGTGCCCCATTTACAGCTGCCACCACATCAGCTTTGTCTGCATGATGGCGGTGACCGGCTGACTGCAGTCTTACTGTTGTCATGCACCAGTGCAGAAACGGAACCGCAGCAGCTGTTTATAGGGATGTTCCCAAGAGTCATCTCTAACGTTGGCGCTGGTATCTGCTCCCCTGAAAGTGTAAAAATGTTTGCTGTAAAGTTATTCAGAGTTTCAGGCGTGCTCATGCTGCAGGTGCAGCCTCAAAACCTCTCACCAGTCAGCACACATTAGGCGCCAGGGCCGGACACTAACGGTGGTGGCCTCAAGCCCCTGGGGGGCGTGGGGGGAATCCTGGTTTCAGAATATGCTTGCATACCTGGCCTTCATGCTCAGAGGTGCTGCAGTGTTGGGGGTTTCCTCATGTTACTCTGATTGGCTTTAGCTGCTGTTGTCATGGTAATCAACTCCTCTGTCTCTCTACAGGCTCGTGATGGTCAGCCGTACCTGCTGACATCTGGCTGATCTTTCACTACGTCATCGTTTTCCAGAGGACGCTCTCAGGGACTCCCACCCCCCCTTCCCCCCCCAGCCCCTCCTCCTGTGAGGAGACGTCACCAGCAGGAGGGGAGTGGAGGAGGAGGAGGACTTTTACCAACCTCAGCAATACCTCAGGTGTTGAAACGGAGCAGGTGAGGAGGATTAGCTCCGCCCCCTCACCATGACAGACTTGGAGAGTGAGTGCCTGAGCCTGGGCCTGCCCCCCGAATGCGGCTCGCCTCCCCTGCCGCTGGACTCTTCCCTGCAGGTGGACTGCGGCGCCGGGCCCGTCGGCTCAACCCCGACGCCCACTCTGGCCCTCCTCTCCTCCGACTGTCCCACGCCCACGCTCAGTTCACTGGCGGCGGAGATCGCAGAGCCGCTGGTGATGCTGCCGTGCGTGAAGAGCGAGCCGGAGGACGGTGACCTGGACCCCATCAGGACCGTGGACCTGTCAGAGATCCAGCCGCTGTCCACCGCTGAGCTGGGCCAGGACCAGATCAAGATGGAGATCAGTGGCCTCGACTACATCAAGTCTGAGCATCACGGTCACCACGGGAACCACCACCTGGGGCCGTTTCACCACAGCGACGTAACCGAGCTGGACTACAAGTTGCACTACGAGCCGAGCTCAGTGTTCGACTACATCTCCCAGGTAAACACCGGCAGCTGAGAGCGGCGACGCTGTCATTGTGTTATTATCGTTATTAGCATTCGTGCTTTTTCAAAGTATCTTCATAAATTGGGTATAAATAAAGTTTTTCATATTCTGTGAATAAAAGCGCCCACCAGAGTCCATTTAAATTCTGCTGACGTAACAGAAACCCTGAGGTTGTTTATCCTGTCAGAGCAGCGTAAAAGGCTCCGTCCAACTCAGACGCCGTCGACGCCAAGCTGTTCGCTTCATTGTTTACTTCTGTTGTGTTTGAAAGGTCTGAATATGTCACATAAAGATGTGGCGTGTGTTTTGTTGTATCTTTGTAGAAGTTTTGCGATCCAGCCGAGGCGCGCTGTGAGTGTGCGTCCGCTTCATGTTGTTAGTGCGATGGACGCTCTCACCTTTATGGACACCTGAGGTGATGGCGGGCGCTTCACGATTGCAGCTGCTGCCGTGTTTTCCTCGTGCTCCGTGCGGCCGTTATGCTGCAGGTTGTCATGTTTTGTCGGACGGTCCAATCAGTTACGCTGTTTGCGAGTGCTTCACCTTCTGCTGTGGCTTTTGGTTGCGTCCTGTTTGTTTATCTGACTTTAATCTGGTGTGCAGGGGACAGCTGTGATTGGCTCATGTAGGGAGAATGAATCGTCACTATTGGTTGATCGTGTTTAATTAAGTGCGGGGAGACAAAATCACGGCGGAGATTTAAATTCAGTAAATTTGCAACCCTGAGAATTTTGCCAAAGCAGGAGGAGCCCAGGAGTCAGGTGTGTGGTTGGCAGGTAATTCGTCGCACACCTGAGGGTCAGAGGAGTGTGAGGAGGCCCTGTGAGTAAACCAAAGCATACAGAGGTTATTAAAAGTGGTAAGAGCAACACAACGAAGTGATAACTGAGTTTAATTTTTGCCATATTTGAGAAGTTGTAGTGTTTTTAGACGTGCTCTCCCTCTATGAGACTCTGGACCTGATCTGTACTAAGAGCAGCTCCCGGTGATGACGTTCACAGAACTCTGTGTTTCCTACGAACAAAGATTTATCCCAAAGTTGAAACCTGTTAGGACAGCGGTCCCCAACCCCCGGGCCTCGGACCGGTCTGTGAGTCGTTTGGTACCGGGCCGCGCGAGTTGAGGCTCAGGTTTTGTTTTCAGGGTTTTTATCGGTTTTCAGCGTTATTTTGTTATCGTTTTTTATCGTTAACTCGGTTTTCCTGGGTCTTTTCACGTGTGTTATGAATAAATCTTCTTTTTTTCAGTACCGGTACTAGTTTTATTTTGTTGTATTTATCCGCAACACCTTAAAAGCCGGTCCGTGAAAATATTGTCGGGCATAAACCGGTCCGTGGTGCAAAAAAGGTTGGAGACCGCTGATTTAGGAGATGAGAGCATTTTGGAGATGACCTGGAGTCAGAGCTGTTTGTATATGAAGGAAAGGGCCTCAGTGCTTCCTTTATGACGGGGATGGGGGGACTCCAGGCCTCGAGGGCCGGTGTCCTCAATCCAACACAGCTCGTTTAAATCTCCTGAAGTTGTAACGAACTAATCATGTGATTCAGGTGTGTTGACCCAGGGTGTGATCTAACACCTGCAGGACACCGGCCCTCGAGGCCTGGAGTTCCCACCCCTGCTTTATGAGCTCCTTTAGTGTAGTAAACACTTGAGGGTCCATTTATGAAAGGAGATATTTCCATCGCATAATTCATAGCAACGCTGTCAGACTGACTGAAATGCTCGAGAACATCAGGCTGTAAACATCACGCTGACTCAACGACTCTGGACTCAGCGTGGGACTACAGCACAGGTGTCCAACTCCAGGCCTCGAGGGCCTGCAGGTTTTAGATGTGTCCTTGATCCAACACAGCTGATTTAAACGGCTAAATGACCTCCTCAGCATGTCTTGCAGCTCTCCAGAGGCCTGCTAATGACCTCAGGTGTGATGACCCAGGGTGAGATCTAAAACCTGCAGGACACCGGCCCTCGAGGCCTGGAGTTCGACACCCCTGCTCCACACAATTAATGATAATCTGGATTTATATTATCTGACTTTTTATACAACCCTCATTTACAAACACTCTTTCCTGTGCCTAATCGCCTTGTCTAACAGTCCCACTCTCGCACTCTGGGTTCAGTATCTTGCCCTTCAGTCCACTGACCTTCTGATTGGTTGTCTCCCTACCAATCAGGAGGCTGTGGCTCTTGGTCAAAGTGCATAATAGGTTCTCTGCAGTTTAGTAGTGTCTGCTGTTGTGTTGCTGTCTTACATGGTTGTCGTGACTTTTCTCTTTTGTGAGTCGGGTCAGCGATGGAGGAAATCTTAGATAACCCAAAACATGAAGTGGCTTCCCTCCGCTGGTGTCCTTCACTGTGTTCATGATGATGTTTTTATGATGAAGGTTCCTTCTTCGTGTAGATGGTTCCACATTTAAGCTGCTCAGTAAGAAAATGCTGTTTCCCTCGGATCAGGAAGAACCTCAGCGAGCCGCTGCAGGTCTGTTGCTGTGGCATGGAGGCAGCTGAGGTTATACCAAACTGTCGGCAACAGCCGACACGCTCATTTCCACTCTGTGTTCAGTCACAGAGGCTTCATAGAAGGACGCTGGTGGAGTCTTTGGCTCAAATATTTTACTGTAATGAGCAGAAGTGATGGAGCAGCGGCGCCTCACTGTGAACGACGCTCGTGTCGTCACCGTGTTCGTCCTGCGCCTGTCGCTAGACGAAGCTGGGAGTCGTCGCTGCGAGGAGCTCCGAGAGGAGTCTCGGCTTCTCCTCATCATCAGGCTCACGACTACAAATCCTTTTAATGCAAACACCTGAGCTGATCCCACTCCTGTTCATCTCATTTAAACAGCTTTATTTAAACAGCTCAGAGGGACAAACCACGCACTGCATCATTCTGAACACATATTTGAATGAAGTAGGGCTGGGCGATATGGCCTTAATTCATATCGCGATATAATTTGAAGAACGTGCGGTAACGATATATATCACGGTATATGCTTTTCTTCTGTATAACGTATTTTCCACACTTAAAGTCCTTTAATGTTCTCAAAAATCGAGAGTGTGCCTTATGTATGAATTCTGGTTGTGCTTACTGACCTCGAACCGATTTTGGCAGAAATCTGTTAAAAAATGTTTTAGTACAACTTTGGTAAGCCGCACTGCTGATGGATCGTCAGAGCATTACGGCTGCCGTAGTGAGGAGCTTCACGGAGTAATCTGGGTCCTAAACTCCGTCTGCTTCAGGTCCCAAAGTCAAACGAACACTGAGAGTTAAAAACGGTCTAAATTCTTTCATCTTTAATTAAATCATCAGCGTTGCTGCTTTATTGGGTGTAACAATTAAGTTTAACATCCATGAAAACAGAATTTATTAAATTTAACGGAGTTAGAAGTTAACAGGAAGTTAGCTCGCTAGTTTACACCTAAACATTTCATACCATGTTCTGACTGAGATTTTTGAAACTAATTCAAACGTACAGCTCTGCTATCACTTCCAACATAAATGAAGACAGAAAACTAAACAGCAGTGGCGTTTGCAGGGTTACTGAAGTTGGACTAGCTGGTATATAATGTTGTGCTACGTGATTGCTAGCGACACAGCTATGTTAGCATAACATTAGCACAGTGAAGCTGGAGGATGAACGCTAACTTTTTTCCACTCGATAAAAGTTAACGTGAGGGATTCTGGTGGTCAGGGACAAATGCAATCACATAGCAGGATGCTGTACACGGGCCAAACTTCAGTCAGGAGAACAACTGAGATCATTCATCCACAACACGAGGTTAGTCATTAATATACTGCAACAACATGGGAATAGAGCAGCTGTAGAGAGAATTCAGCATTAATGAATCAATGTTACGGAAGTGGAGGAAGCGCAGTTTTTGGCTTTCCCCATATTTCAAAAGTGCTTCATCTCTTTGCATAATCTCTGCAGATGATAATGGTTGTAGCCGCTGCGATGCTTTCGACCAAAACAGGCGCAGCTTGATGACATCATCAACATGCGCTATCGCGATAGAGCGATAGCGCATGTTGATGATGTCATCAACATGCGCTATCGCGATAGAGCGATATAGTCAAAATCTCCATTGTTGGCCAAATTTATATCGTTTATATCGCCCCTAATATGAAGCAGAGCCTGAGCTTTAGCCCTGAGGCTAGCCATCAGTTTAGTAATCGAGTATTCTATTGATTGAGTAATTGGATACTTTTGTCTTTGAAAATGCAGTGTTACCTATAAAAACATTTCATTTTGTATTTATCTGCTATATTTCTTTTAAAGAAAACATCTTAGTAAGAAATTACAAGTACAGTGATGTTAAAATAAGATACATGCCTTAGTTTATGCTGTGTGTGTGTGAGAGCGCCTCTAAAGAAGCACATGGTGGCTGCCATGAAGAAAGTCGAGCGTGTCGGCATTCTCGCCATCGAAGCAAAAACTGTTAGTTTGAATAATCGAGTTATTTGATGAATCGTGGTGAGGATGCTGCGTCATTGTCCGAGGTCTGAAAGATCAGGGCTGAAACTCGGTCACACAAGACTCTCTCAGTGCGTTTTGTCCTTTTAAACAGCTGAATTCACAATAAAGTCATTCTCACACTGTGTGGGCCACGCCTCTGTGAACTCAGGTGTTTTTAAGCCTGATTGGCACAGGCGTATAAAATCCAGCACCTGCAACCTGGAAGTGCACAAAGAGCCGTCCATGGAGGTATCTCAGGCCCGCGATGGATGATGTGAACGTCCCACAGACACTGACGTCTTGTAGAAAGTCTTCCCAGATCTAGTGGCGGTTGATAAAAGCTGCAGGTCTGTGTGGACAGAAAGCGTGTGATTGAATCCCCGTCCACATTAATGCCGTCTCGTACTGACCGTGATGCTTCCTCTGTAGTCTTTTATCAGGCAGTTTACTGTAGAGTCGAGCAATAGCAACAAAGAGCAGAGAAATGCAAAGATTTGTGTCTGAGAACAGTGCAGACATGCAGCAGTGTGAAAACAGCAGAATAGCATCAAACATGAGTGCAGGAACATCTGCTGCATCTGCTGAAGGTCACGTTTCTTCCTTGAGGTTTTGTCACTGAGAGCAGACCAGAAATCAGAGGCTGGTTTGCTGTTCTTTATCATTTAGCCTGGAGAAATAGTTTGTTGCTTTATAAGAAAGCCCTCCACAAAGCCAGAACAGCTTACTATTCGTCACTGACTGAAGAAAATAAGAACAACCCCAGGTTTCTCTTCAGCTCTGTAGCCAGGCTCACAAACAGTCAGAGCTCTGTTGAGCCGAACATCCCTTTAACGTTAACTAGTGATGACTTCATGAACTCACTAATGAAATGTTGGTCAGCAGACCTGATGTGCTCGATGCTCAGGTTGAGCAGATGTGACTGCAGCTGTTTTCTTGTTGCAGGTCACTGACACTCTGGAGTACATCAAGTCGGACCACCACGTGGACCTACAGTGTTACTACACCACCGATCTGAGCGCGCTCAAGTCGGAGTACCCCGAGACCAACGCCATGTCCGCCCACCTGCAGCACAACGGCCTCGAGTCCATCCACATGGCCGAGCTGCGCACGGAGCTCAACAAGCTCCGCCCCGACTCCCTGCTCTTGGACAGCATCGGCAAACCGGACGCTGAGTTCGCAGGGGGGGCGCTGTACGAGCTGCAGCCCGCACACGTGGGGAAGTCCTCCACGGAGGCGATGATGGCGGCAGGAAGGGCAGGAGGGAGTCTGGTGGTCACGACTAAAACGCAGAGCTCGACGGTGAGGAAACCTCGCAACATGCAGGGCGAAAAACCATTCTCCTGCACGCAGTGCGGGAAAAACTTCAGCACGCTGGGAAACCTGAAAACGCACCAGCGCATACACACGGGCGAGCGGCCGTACACGTGCTCGCAGTGCGGCAAGAGCTTCGGCCAGGCGGGCAACCTCAAGCGGCATCAGCTCATCCACACGGGCCAGAAGCCGTACGTCTGCGCCCACTGCCCCAAAGGCTTCACCAAAGCCGACGACCTGCGCTCGCACCAGCGGCTGCACACCGGCGAGCGCCCGTTCATCTGCACCACCTGCGGCAAGAGCTTCAGCCAGTCCAAGGAGCTGAAGGCGCACCACCTGAGCCACACGGGCGAGCGTCCGTACTGCTGCCAGCACTGCGGCAAGAGCTTCACCAAGGAGACGAGCTACCGCAACCACGTCCAGATCCACACCGGCGAGAAGCCCTTCACCTGCTCGCAGTGCGGAAAGACTTTCAGCAACTCGGGCGTCTTAAAAACCCACGAGAAGATCCACACGGGCGAGCGGCCGTTCGGCTGCACGCAGTGCGGGAAGAGCTTCGGCCGTCTCGGCCACCTGAAGGCGCACCAGCAGATCCACACGGGCGAGCGGCCGTACGCCTGCCCCCAGTGCGGGAAGACTTTCAGCCAGTCGGGCCACCTCAAAGCACACGAGCAGATCCACAAGCGAGAGCGAGCGGACACGGCGAGCACCAGCAGTGACGGCGGCAGCAGCGCCGTGGGCAGTGACAGTAGCTAACTGCAAACCCTTTAACCTCCGGAAAAACAAAGTATTATTCCTTTTTTTTTTTTTATAAATACGATATATAAAGCTTTTCCTCATGAGTTTTTCTTACATTTTCATACCTTTTGTGCTCTTTTTGCATTTTATCTGTGGGCAGGGCGGACTGACGCATTTGCTCTTATGCAAGTGTCTGTGTGTGCGTACACGTTATATACCGTGTGTCTGGGGTGGCGGGTGGGTGGGGCTGTAGATAATCTTTAAACTGGACTGACTGTAGAGTACCAGGACTTATTTTTGGAGACCTTAACAAGCACAAATACTTAAGAGACCAACAGTTTGAGTACTTCATTTTTGTATTTCCTGTTTTTTACTGACTCAGACCAGCAGTTCCTGACAGACCGTGACCCCGTTTACCGAAAACTGCACTGACACGCCATCTCGGTACGCGCTAAAGGAACACGAAAGGGTCCAAAATCCCAGCCTCCCATTCTACAGCGCACTAGAATCGGGCTTCGTGTCCAGTCGCTCTGTGGTGTCGCTGATAACTGATGGAAGCTTCCTCTGTAACTTAAATCTGTGACCCGAACGATATCGGCTGCAGTTCTGATTCATTCAGGTTTCTGTGAAATATCTCACGAGTCTGCTGCGCTCTCCACCGTCCCTGCAAAGAGATTAGCCTGGAGAAATAGTCTGCTGCTTTATAAGAAAGCCCTCCGCAAAGCCAGAACAGCTTACTACTCATCACTGATTGAAGAAAATAAGAACAACCCCAGGTTTCTCTTCAGCACTGTAGCCAGGCTGACAAAAAGTCAGAGCTCTTTTGAGCCAACCATCCCTTTAACGTTAACTAGTGATGACTTCATGAACTTCTTCACAAATAACATTTTTATCATTAGAGAAAAAATTACCAATAATCATCCCACAGATGTAATATTATCTACAGCTACTCTTAGTACCATTGATGTTAAGTTAGACTCTTTTTCTCCAATCGATCTTTCTGAGTTAACTTCAATAATTACTTCCTCCAAACCATCAACGTGTCTTTTAGACCCCATTCCTACAAAACTGCTCAAAGAAGTCCTGCCATTGATTAATTCTTCGATCTTATATATGATCAACCTATCTCTAATAATCGGCTATGTACCACAGGCCTTCAAGGTGGCTGCAGTTAAACCTTTACTCAAAAAGCCATCTCTAGACCCAGCAGTCTTAGCTAATTATAGGCCAATCTCCAACCTTCCTTTCATATCAAACATCCTTGAAAGAGTAGTTGTCAAACAGCTAACAGATCATCTGCAGAGGAATGGTTTATTTGAAGAGTTTCAGTCAGGTTTCAGAGTTCATCACAGCACAGAAACAGCTTTAGTGAAGGTTACAAATGATCTTCTTATGGCCTCTGACAGTGGACTCATCTCTGTGCTTGTCCTGCTAGACCTCAGTGCAGCGTTCGATACTGTCGACCATAATATCCTATTAGAGCGATTAGAACATGCTGTAGGTATTACAGGTACTGTGCTGCAGTGGTTTGTATCATATCTATCTAATAGACTCCAATTTGTGCATGTAAATGGAGAGTCCTCTTCACACACTGAGGTTAATTATGGAGTTCCACAGGGTTCAGTGCTAGGACCAATTCTGTTTACATTATACATGCTTCCCCTAGGCAGCATCATTAGAAGACATAGCATACATTTTCACTGCTATGCAGATGACACCCAGCTCTATCTGTCCATGAAGCCAGATAACACACACCAATGAGTTAAACTGCAGGAATGTCTTAAAGACATAAAGACTTGGATGGCCACTAACTTTCTGCTTCTTAACTCAGATCAAACTGAGGTCATTGTACTCGGCGCTGGAAAGCTTAGAAATATGGTATCTAAGCAGATTCTTACTCTGGATGGCATTACCTTGGCCTCCAGTAACACTGTGAGGAACCTTGGAGTCATTTTTGACCAGGATATGTCCTTCAACGCACATATTAAACAAATATGTAAGACTGCTTTCTTCCATTTGCGCAACATCTCTAAAATTAGAAATATCCTGTCTCAGAGTGACGCTGAAAAACTAGTTCATGCATTTATTACTTCCAGGCTGGACGACTGTAATTCATTATTATCAGGATGTCCAAAAAACTCCCTGAAAAGCCTTCAGTTAATCCAAAATGCTGCAGCAAGAGTACTGACAGGGACTAGAAAGAGAGAGCACAAACTTAGTTACTGATCAGAGCTCAGATTAAAGAAAGACATGTGTTTACGTTATTCCAGGAATCAGATTGATGATGGTCGACTGTTTTCTTAGTTTTCCCCTCTTTTTTTTTTTTTTTTTTTTTTTACAGGAGCTGTAACGTTTTACAGTGTTGCTGTTGTAGTAAAACCTACAAACTAGATGGAATGGATTGGTCTACCTAGGCTTTTATTTTGAAACTCGGTGGAATCTCTGTGCCTATTCTGTCCAGCCGGGGAATTGGTGGGTTTTTGTCGGTGTTTTTTTTTTTTTTTTTTCTTTCTCTCATGCTTGTCAGCCGGCAGTGACTTGAATTCGCTGAGTTCACTGACAGCAGAGCGATCAGCGATCCCGCTCGTGGAAAGGGAAGCTCGCTGTTCTTCCAGTTTTGATTTTCCTCATTGATTCTCGAGGGTAACCCTGTGGGCGATAAACGGGTGTAGTGGGTCATGAGGTTGAGCCACAGCTGCAACATGAAGCCCCTAACAGAGCCTTCAGTATTCTCATAAGTGTACGGCGTTCGTGTCTGCGAGCTCGTGTGAATCTGACCTTGGACCGACTCTGTTACAGCGTTGTAGTTTTTATGTGAAAAGAAGAAACGTCGCATTTCTCGGTGAACGGGGTCTGACCTCTTCAGGTTCGTCCATTTGTGTTTTTGGCAGTCAAAGTACTTAAACTCAGGTGAGAGTACTTCCTGCCAGTTTACTAGTATTTTACTTGCAGGTGTGGGTACTCGCAGGATGTGGATGTACTGTTAAACTCTTTGATCTTTTCCACGTTTTTATTGAGCAGTATTGATTGATCGGGACACGGCAGGCGTCTTTTTGTTGCTGATGATAATCACGTGACGGTTTATTATTATTATTATTATTATTATTATTTTTTAATAATTTGTTAAAGTCAGTTTTTAGCGTTGTTGGGCTCCAGAGGACCAAAATTCATCATCAGCACAAAGGAGCCCAACCCCCCCTCCCCTCCCGTCTAGATCGCTCACTGTGTACAAATCTATTGATTATGTAATTCCTACAAAATAAAATGTAATAAAAGTTAAAAAAAGAGAAACAGAAGGTGGAGGCAATTGAGCATCTTGTACTGGAAGAAAGTTAATAAAGAAACTAATGATACATGTTGCAGTTTCCGTCTGTTTCTGCTGGAATGTGTCGGCTTGTTTTCAGAAACAGGAAGTCTGCCGTCCTCACAGGGGGGGTTATCTATAGAGACCAAACAGGTTGTATGGAAACAAACTCAAAAGCTTTAACATGGGAGTCTATGGGGACTGGCTCACTGCTGCCTCTGCTGGACACCAGAGGAACTGCAGGTAGGAGCTGCTGTTGTTCGGTCTTTAACGCCGAAACACTCGTTTTTGAAACATCCTACAGGTATCCACCTTCTCAGAGTAAGAGCCATAAAAATGTGGATGATTGTGAATAATAAGCTGGAATAGTTTGGGACCTTTTATTTTCAAAGTTTTTAGAATTCATCTTACTGTGATCGATTTCTTTAACAGCTGATGCAAAGATGTATCTGTTTTGAATTTCAGTTCATGAAGCAGAAGAAACAGTTGCTATGAAAAGGATGTGAAGGTGTTTTAAAAATAGTTTTTACTGCCTTTGGTTGATATTTGAGAATAAAGACGTTTTGTTTGAGTAACGCAGAAGTTTGTGAGCACAGACATTAATTTCAGACACTTTTTGGGTTTTGTTGCATTTTATTTGTTGAAGCGGCACAGAGAAGACCTGCAAGCACAGCAGTAAAGTTTCACCAGCATAAGCCAAGAAAATGCTTCCCCTCACAAACCCTCCGTCTTTAGACCGCCTGTGGTTTCCTGTGAAGCAGGAAACTGGTGTGATGTGAAGGTGAGAAGCGATCTTCAGGTGGAGGTGTGCACTCGCCCAGCATGCAGGAAGGTGAAGAAAGGTGGAGATCCGACTCCAACCCCGGGCAGGCAGACACGTGATTGACCTCAGATGGTTTCCTCCACAACCTTTGTGATGATTGTTTTGGTTGTGGTGGAGGTAGAGGAGGAGAGCGAAGATCTGCGTGGGAAATGAGACAAAGCTGGTCAGAGATGCTCGTCTGAAAAGCAGAACCCGCTCACATGTTTACAGGTAGGTGCTGTAGTGCAATTCCCGAGTTTCCAACATCAGTTGACCAAAATGAGCAGAAACATCTACAAACTGAAGTAAAAACGAGTGCCAGACCGTGGTTTTGTGTAATGCCAGTTTGCACCACAAGAGGGCAGAAAGAGGCAGTGCAGCTTTCTGTGACCAGCAGGAGAGGAAGAGGAACATGAACGTGAGTTTGGACACTGTCAGGCTCCTTAGATAAACACTCTTTTTCTTCTAAGCTAACGAGCAGCTTAAATTCTGCAACAGTGAACAGTGTGGTGAACAGTTTACTTACATTTTACACAACGTACCATTAAAGGTACATTGATCAGGACTTCACAGATTGAACTAATGTTAGCAGCCGATGGTAACACTAAAACTAAGGATATTTCCTCTGTATATTTTAGTTTTCCAAGTAACCTCTGTAAGGAGGAGAGAGCAGGGCCACAGAGAGGTGAGGCCGTCCTGGTGAGCTCTTCTTACCCGCCTCCTTGTCCGTCGAGCAGCCTCCTGTACTCGGCGATCTCCAGCTCTAGTCTGGTCTTGATGTCCAGGAGAATCTGGTACTCCTGTGCCTGCCTCTCCAGGTCTGCTCTGAGCTGCACCAGCTGCTCCTCCAGACTGCTCACCCGCATCTGGAATCCTTCCATCTTCATGCCGTAGCTGCCCTGGACTTCGGCGAGTTGGGCTTCAAGGGACATTTTCTGTAAGAACACGAGCAGGTCAGAGACAGAAGCTCTACCTGTGGATGAGGTCGTGACGTTGGGCTACATTTCAGCCACCTCTCTGCAACTCAGGATTTTAGGAATCGGAGAAAACGAGGCCACGAGGTGAAGATGTAACTGAACCAGCCTGATGTTACTCCCCAGGGAGGATTTTCTAAAACCCAGAACTTAGTACCCTCACAATTCCTGTTCTTCGACTTTGTCCTTTGACATTTTGAATGAGGACCCCTCTGTGCCCTCTGTCCAGCAGCCTCCGGCACTAACATTAGAGAGATTAGTGGCTGCTGTATTCTTGTTTATTTTCAGGGATCAGAACTGAGCCCGAGCTAGCTTTCCTCTGGCTAATGTTAGCTAACAGTATGTTACCTGCTCATATGGATCAGCTGGAAGATAGCTAGGGCTCGATGCTTGGACCACTGATATTCAAGCTCATTAACCGTTTGACATTTTTAATAAGTTGCTCTCATTAGATAAAGTTATTGATGTTATTGATGTAATTATGAGTTAAACGGTTCATCTCACCATGCTGAGCTGAGACTGGAGCTCAATCTCCAGAGCCTGGAGCTGACTCTTCACTTCCTTTACTTCCACGTTTGATGTCTTCAGTGTCATTTCTGTGGCTGCCACCTCCTTGGTGAGGACCTCCGACTGAAAGAAGAAGAGGAAGTAGTGAACAAAAACGAGCTGTTGCAGGTTTCTGTTGAATAGCAGAAAGCTGGCGTACCTTGGCCTGGAACCAGCCCTCTGCGTCTTTGAGCGCTTTGGCGGCGACGGTTTCGTAGTGCTCTCTGATATCCTCCATGACTTTGTTGAGGTCCTGCTGAGGAGCAGCGTCCACCTCCACATTCACCTGACCGCTCATCTGAGTGCGCATGGACACCATGTCCTAAAGGACAGGGAGGCGGGGCTAAGGATACCAGTATGTTTTAACATTGCGTGTGAGACGGATCTGCTTACCTCCTCGTGGTTCCTCTTCATGGTTGCCAGATCGTCCATCAGGGCTTCGATCTGCATGGTCAGGTCAGTCTTGGCCACGTCCACCTCTCCCAACAACGCCTTCAGCCCGGCGATGTCGGCCTCGACCGACTGACGCATCCCCAGCTCGTTCTCGTACCTGTTAAAGTTAAAGACAGAGAATAATGTGTTAGTTCTGATGAATAAAATCCAAACAACAACTCTGTGAATGACTTTTATCAGCATTTGGTGTTTGTGCTGATTTCGAGACAAAAACCAGAACTCTATTTTTTTCTTTTAGTAATCTTGAGGCTCGTTTCTATGGATTAAACAGTCAAATAAACTTCAATAAAGAGAAGTGAATCTTAGACTTCCTGAGAAACATCTGCTAAAATCATCTTTAAATTCTAACAAATGAGCTCCAATGAGTTCTCATGTTTATCTAATCTAAGTCTAATTTTTGCTCTTGCTGGACGATGTTTGGGGGATTTTTCTGGATGAGAGAAAATCAAACAATCAGACTGAGGAGTTTGTCAGAGGGTCTGAAGAGAGGCAATATCACAGTAGGGAGGTTTTCACTGTCAGGACATTTTTCTGTCAGAAGAAAACAGCAAGAAAGTACAAAGAACACAGGAAGAGAAATAAAAGGTAAATAAAAGGAAAAAAAGGAGCCACTGACTTCAGCCTGAAGTCGTCTGATGCGAGCCGGGCGTTGTCGATGCTCAACATGACGGTACCTTTGGCGATGATGGCATCCTGGATCTGAAAACCAGCACAGAGCCACAAAAAAGGGAAATCAATCAATGGTAGATTATCAATAATGCTAATTGGATGATTCA
Organism: Neolamprologus brichardi; assembly: GCF_056152115.1. Taxonomy (NCBI): domain Eukaryota; kingdom Metazoa; phylum Chordata; class Actinopteri; order Cichliformes; family Cichlidae; genus Neolamprologus; species Neolamprologus brichardi. The sequence continues at coordinate 25,653,860 of NC_142107.1, forward strand.
GTAAAGAAGGGTTAATAAATCAAACATTACAGAGAAGAACAACAAAGCCAATCAGATCTCCTCACGCCGTTACACGCCCATCAGTCGCAGCAGCTGCTTTTATGTGAAAAACCAAAGCTCGTGTTTCCTGTTGGAGCCAAACGAAGACCAAAGACAAGTGACTGGTTTACAGGTGACATCAGTCTTGGAGGGCGTGGCTGCTTCACTCGGCGCACTCTCACACAGGTGTGGTTCAGATTTCTATCCACTCACTGGGAGCCTCCCACCAGATTACTAACACTACTCTTCTTTCCAGCCTCTCGGTCAAAAGCTGCTGTAATTACAAAGGTTTCTATTCTTTCTCGAAATCACCAGAAGGTTCGAGTGCTTGTTTTTAATAGTAAAAGTATGAATGAAACCCCAGCAGTGCAAACATCTGGACTGCACTGTGAGGGATTTGTTAAAAAATAAAAATCAAATGTAGGTTTTCTCCAACTTTAAATATGAGTTTTTTTTGGCACAACTTGAGCTTCCATCCAATTTCAAACTTTATTTTTTATGTCTTTTCATAAAACATTATGTGATTTCATAAATGTAAACTTGTGGACCAATAGGAGCAGAGACCCCTGAACACCATCTGCCCCGTTTCCTCACCTTGGCATGCAGCTCGGCGATGGTGACGTAGAAGGCGCTGTAGTCCCTGGAAGCCGGGCCAGCCTTCGTCTCCACGAACTGCTTGATCTTCAGCTCCAGCTCGCCATTGGCCTTCTCCAGCGACGCCACTTTGGCGAGATAGTTGGCGAGACGGTCGTTGAGGTTCTGCATGGTGAACTTCTCGTTGCCGACGAGGCTGTCGTCCATCCCTGCTCCTCCGCCAAAGCCACCCCCAAATCCTCCACCTGAAGCAAAGCCTGCACCAAATCCTCCACCTCCACCTGCACCAAATCCTCCACCTCCACCTGCACCGAAAGCTGCACCAGCTCCTCCACCGAGGCCGCCACCGAGGCCTCCACCGAGGCCACCAGAGGCGAAGGTTCTCCCGGCCTGTGAGACCCTGATATTACCGCGTTCTCCAGCAACGCTGAACGAGCTCATGCTTCTGGATGAACGGCTGCTGCCAAAGCCTCCGCCGATGGAGTTTCGTGAGAAGATCATGGTAGCCATAGCGATGGAGCAGAAAAGAGGAGGTGCTTGTCAGTCTGTCTTCTCCGGTGGAAGGAGCAGGAGAGAAGTGAGGAGGTCGCTGCTTTTAAAGCTTCTCAGGTGGGCTGAACTGCAGGTACAGGGGCAGGGCTAGAGGGGAGGGGCGGGGAGGGCAGGGATAGAGGGGAGGGTCGGGGAGGGCATTGATAGAGGGGAGGGCTGGGGAGGGCAGGGATAGAGGGGAGGGCCGCGGTCCTACCTCCAGCTTGAATCCTTTTCCCCGACTTCCTTCGGCACTTTTACACACCATGACATATATTTACACACATATTTTTGTCCTTTTATATTTTTAAGTATATTCATGTTTATACCTGTATCTATAGCTCAATATTTATCTATTGATATCTCCGTTTCTACACTTCATTTTATATGAATGCTTGGCGTTCGTTGTATGTGTGCTGCTGTGACCGCTCAGTGTCCTTCTGGGATTAATGAAGTCTCTCTGATTCTGATTCATGAGAAACAAACGGGAGAGACGTTTTCCGTGTGAGGCACGGCAGAGCTCAGAGGCTTCATGTTTCCATGTTATCTGTCTGAACACGACAGCAGCTGAGACCAAATCTTCGTCCTGCTGCTCTGACAGCTGATCTGCAGAGACACAGAGAGCACATTCCTCCATTATTAACTTCTCCTCTCGTTGTTTCAGGGGAATTTTTGCTTCTTTCCCGTTACACTCGTTACATCCATCAACGCACACAGCTGCCCCTCCCTATGCCTGCAGTTCCTCTGACATCCACTAGAAGCTCCAGCAGTGAGTCAGTCCTACAGACTCTCATTTTAAAAACTTAATTTCATCCATTTTCTTCTGCTTCTCCGGGGTCAAGTCCTGGGGACAGGAAGACAGGACAAGGACAACTTTATGCTTTAGCAAAAAGGAAAGTTTGAAGCCTAATCTTGAAAGTAGAGATAGTGTCTGTCTCCTGAATCCAAACTGGAAGCTGGTTCCACAGAAGAGGGGCCTGAAAACTGAAGGCTCTGCCTCCCATTCTACTTTTAAATACTCTAGGAACAACAAGTAGGCCTGCAGAGCGGGAGCGAAGTGCTCTAATAGGGTGATATGGTACTACAAGGTCATTAAGATAAGATGGGGCCTGATTATTTAAGACCTTGTATGTGAGGAGCAGGATTTTGAGTTCTGGATTTAACAGGAAGCCAAAACAGGAGAAATCTGCTCTCTCTTTCTAGTCCCTGTCAGGACTCTTGCTGCAGCATTTTGGATTAGCTGAAGACTTCCTGATAATAATGAATTACAGTCGTCCAGCCTGGATGTATATGCATGAATAAATGCATGAACTAGTTTCTCAGCTTCAAAGCTGCCGTCGAGTCTTTATTGAACACAGCTGGGTTGAAATGGGCGTGTGTGGAAAAGCATTTTACGCATAAAAACATGGTTTAGAGGAAAACATGCAGAGTGCATTAATATGTTCATGTTTTCACCACTTTACAGTCACATCTGCAGAAACACATCAGATTCTGTCTTTCAAAGGTGTGAAGGTGTGATTACATCGGTGCCTCTGGCCCGCGTGCTATAACTTTATATAACATGAAGTGAATATTGTGTTCCATCACTCAGCACAAAGACTCTTCAGTTTGATGATGACAGCAGCTGGAATGGCCTCTGGCACCCAGCGCTCATCTATCACCTGTCAGCGTCCTATTTAAGGTGCTCACTGTGGGAAAACGCCCCCGGCTTAGCGTCTGTTTGTGGGATCGTCATGGAGAGCAGCATCTTGGTGACTCTCTTTTGTCACATAGAAATGCTCTTTGTTGTATTAACTCTGTGTGAAGTTAACCTCTGCAGCTCAGCCTCCACCTCACAGCAAGCAACATATACACTCAGCACTTTATCAAGTACACCTGTGCAGGTGAGTGCAATCCAACAGCTCAGCCACAAATTCAGCTTTAATCTGTTAGAGAGGAGATTATCACACTTCAGGTTCCAGTGGGCGTGGCAGTGGGGCCCTCAATGCACAGGTCAGCTCCAACATAAGACCATTCAGTACCCACAAATATAATAATAATTAGTTCATTTTCTGTGGAAGTCACCAAAAGCAGCCAAAACAAACTAGAAAGAAATAAAACTTGTTTAGAACTTTAAATCAATTAAAACAGGACTTCCTGTGAAGATGGTTGGCTAGAAGACGTGCTTTCACTGTGGTCCCGCTCCCACCTGTATCTATTATTACCTGTAACGACGGGGATTTAATGCTTCTTGTCGTGCCTTAATTGACAAGGTCATCCGCTTCAGAATGCGCTACCCAGCGATGCTCGTGCTGAATCACAATCGCACTGAATCACCTAAAGATGCACAAAGTTTCATCAGTGCGCTGGAAGACACCTGATACTTGTCCCGTACAAACTGTGGCACTGTTGGTTTTAACTTAGAACATGGCATTGGTTCAGCTCGCCATTGGACGCGTGAGTCCACAGTTTTTAATGCAGCTTGAGGGAAAGCAGAAAGTTTAAAGGTAAAATAGAAATTTGTTCATTCTTTGTACCTAAAGTGGCTTTAGGCCCAATATCTAGTATACAGTACTAATTGTTTACTCAGTCTTTAATTTTGTTTCACAACTGACAGTAACCCGATTTGATTGAGGTTTGGGAAGTGGGTGTTTTTTCTTTTTCTTTTCTCCCGTGGAGTGAAACTTGTGGGTGGCTTTTTCGTTTTCGTTTTTTTTGTTTTTGTTTTGTTTGCTTTGTTTCTGGTTTGTGATATTTTGACGTTTATCCTAATTCCTATATTCTCATGCAGTTTGTTGTGTGTGTAAGGGTTCCTTTGCCATTCGTTTATGATGGCCAGTCCAGCCCATGGGTTAAATCTTTTACAGTGTTTATTATGGTGGGTCTTTTTTGTTTGCTTCGGGTTGACAATCTTTGTCCAATGACTGACTTTTACAATGAGTAACATAAAAAACTCTCAACGTCACGGGAATTAATCACGTTATTAAGAGACACAAAATATTTTTCTTTTTCTTTCTACAAATGACTTACCGGGGGTTAGTGCTTCTGCTCTATGGGAGGCGGGTAAGGCGTTTCTCAGGGGCTCTCTCTTTCACCTCAGTGAAAAAGAAGAGCACCTTAGCCAAACAATTAGTACTTGAACGCGACATTACTAACTTGGAGAGGGAGTTTAAGAAATCCTCGTCTGTTTCTGTGCTTAAAAAACTGGATGCAGCCAGATCAGCCCTGGACCAACTACTAACTCAGAAAGCAGAAACTGCAATATTCTATGCAAAACATAGATTATTTGAATTGGGCAACAAACCTGGACGCTTACTTGCCCGACTTTCCCAGGGGAAAAAGGGCTCTTATGCAATACCCTCTCTAAAAGATAAGAAAGGCGTTTTACAGTTCGAGGCTAAACTTATCAGCAAAATAATGAAAGAGTTTTATCAGGACTTATATTCCCCTGAGTGTCAAAATACTGTAGACACTAGGAAATTGTTTCTTGATAATGTTAATCTCCCTATACTATCAGAGGAAAGTCGATTAAATCTTTGCAATCCTATTAGGGCGCAGGAAATCTTAGATGCAATCAAATCCTTACAGAGTGGAAAAGCTCCAGGCTCCGATGGGTTTGGGCCAGAGTTTTATAAAAAAATGGCCAAACACATTTATTAAAAATGTGGAATCTCTTGAGAGGGGCACACTTCCACCCACCTTAAACCTTGCCCATATATCCCTGATCTTACCCAGCTGTGCCAGAGTGATCTGAGCCGCAGGCACAGAGGCCGGAGGCCCGACGGCCCCCTACCCCCCGGAAGAGGCCTGACTGAGCAACAGGTGCCAGGCCCCGCCAAGTAGCCACCGGGAGTGAGCTGGTACATACCTGAGCGCCCAGCCCCGGACACCAAGAACCACCAACGCACCGACCCCTGAGGGCATCAGTCACCAGCAGGGAGTGTGGTGAGGGGAGATAGGCCTCCACACTTTGGAGGGTCTGGGAGTTCCCAGAGAGGTGGAGTCTGAGACCCGACCTGACATATAGACACAGACACAAACGTGCATTCCCACCCTCATGCACACATATACAAATACTCAGCACTCACCCAACCTAAAGATAGACACAAATGGACACACAATCACACTCCCCAAACATACTCTATACCCCGGGTCCAGGTACCCTCGCCCCCAGAGGGGGAAACGACAGCTAGACCCAGGAGATGTTACCCTTTCCCCCGGGGTGGAGGCAAGCTGACCGCCCCGACTCCGCAGTAGCAGGGAGGCCCCGCATCCCAGATCCCAATCGGACGGCCAACACCTCCGCCCATATTCTCCACCTCTCCTATGTCTCTCCCCCACCTGCAGAGTGGACTCCTGCAAGGATGGAACAACCTCCCTGCCAGTTGAAGAGCCCCCAGTTAGGCCAATGCACCAGAGGCCCCCTGCGCCCACCCGCCCACAACCTCAGCGACACACCAATGAGGACCGAAGCCCCCAAGGCCCAGCCAGAGCCCTTGGCCCAGCGAAGCATCCCCAAACCCCAAGCTCCAACGCCTGCCTCGGATCCACTCAGGGGCAGCCAGGCTACCAGGCCAGTAACCTACGTCCGCCAGCACAGACCCTCCCCCAGCCCCGCTGCACAAAGCCACGAGGAAGACACCCTCTAAGAGCAACCAGAGCCACTAACCAGGTTATGACCACAACCCCCGGGTTAAACCCTCCATGGATAACGTCCCTAGGGATTCTCCAGATGCCCTAAGCCCGTCCCAACCTCCACATCAACCACAATAGGGAAGGCGGGACCAAACCACGACCCCTCACCCCCGCTAGGTGATGGAGCCAATCAAAGGAGCCCAGAGGGATTGATCTAATGTGGTGGCAGAGGCTGTGTCAAGGCTAATGTGATCTATTAGATGGTTTCTATATTGGGTAGAATTAAGATTATTTTTATTTTTCCAGTTCATGAGGACCGTTTTCTTGGCGATGCAAAGGGCCGTAAAAACCATGTGGACTGTATTAGTTTCTGTAGTGACATCATCCAATTTTCCCAATTATTTCTTCGGGTGATGGCCGAAGAAATAATATTCGCTTGGTGGCCTCCTTGAAGGAGATGAGGGCAAAGATATGTGTGGATTCCTAACTAAGGTGGATCCCAGAGGTGCTTGGGATTCAATCTTTCCCAGAACCCAGAGTGATTGAGCGAGCCCACAGAATCAGGAGACCCCGGGATGTTTCAAAGTCAACAGTAAATCCACCACGTCGAGGTGATAATGAAGTTGTTAAACTCTGCTGATAAGGTTCGGGTTCTAAGAATCGCCAGGCAAAGGGGCAGCGTACTTTATGAGGGCAAGAGAGTCGTGTTCTTTCCAGATTTCTCAGTGGAGCTCCGTAAACGACGAAGGTTGTTTGACACGGTAAAAAACAGCTGTTAACACTTCGCATCCCGGACCTCCGTTTTGGCTTCATCTACCCAGCAAGGATGCTGATAACCTTTCAAGGGGACCGACATATTTTTGTTAATCCATCTGAGGCAAGTTCATATAACAGCTCAAGCCAAATGGACAGGAGGAGGTTACGACCTGAAATGCTCACTTACCAGTAAAGCTTCTGTTGTCATGATTGTTATGTTGGATTTAAGGGTAATTTCATTCCAGGCCATATAGTCAGTGAATAACAAATATACTTTGAGGATAGAAGTGTCATGGCCTGATTTAATTCTTTTTCGTTGTGGTGGCAATTTACTGTTATTATTTTATAATATCTGACCGTCCATTCTTAGTTACCTTTTCTACTTTATTAGTTTTATTATTAGAGAGCGGCTCTGTTTTCTTTTGTTTGTTTGCTTCTTCGTTCTGGCTGCTCCTTGTGTTTGGCTGCTCCTCTGCAGGTATGGCATGGATCGGCCGTGAACATTAGCCGGGCCTGTTTAAACTGGGACGGGTCGGGTGCACACAAGTGTGGATCACAAACTTCTTTTGGTTTAGTTCGTCTTGGTGTTCTAATGTTACGCGCTGTGCACCTGCTTTCTTTTGCACTATTGTGTTGCTTTGTTTAGTTTTCTTTTGTTTTTTTATCTTCAGGGCAGACTTGTACATGTCTACATCTTTCATATTATTAATGCCGACAGCTCCAGATCTGAACATGACCTCCTGGAAAGTTCGAGGGCTGAATAAACTGGTTAAACTGAAACAAGTTATGAATTGAATTAGACAAATTAAAGCCCAAGTAATATTTTTACAAGAGACCCACCTAACTGCTGATAACGTTGTTACTGTAAAGAGATGATGGCCGGGTTTAAACTGCACAATTTATCCAAGTGTTGGTAAACTGGTCAACTGGAGTCAATTCAGCTCATAAGCAGTCTAGAAAGGAAATACTGCCATTTATGACTGAACTCAATTAGTTGATGCTTGGAGAAACATGCACCCGGATAAGATTACTTTCTCCTGCTACTCCAGCACTCATGGCACCTTTTCCAGAATTGACTATTTCTTACTTTCTGCATCTTTGGTACCCATGGTAACTAAATCCTGGTATGATAGTATTGTCATATCAGATCACTCCAACTAAATTTACCCAACTTACCATTATTTACCTTAGAATACATTGGAAAGCAAATAGATTATTACTCTGCTTATAACACAACTCAAACTACGGCTGCTATAAAATTGGAGGCCTTTAAAGCTTTCCTGAGAGGGCAAATGATCAGTTTTACAAGCTTTAAACATAAAGCATCCAGGATGGAGCTGGTCCGTTTGGAGGAAAAGATAAAAGATATCGAGGAAGAGATATTTATATCCAAATCTAATGCTCTAATTCTAGAGTTAAATAAACTCAGAGCTAAATTTAATATTTTGTCATTAAATAAAGACTGAAACAGTCATATTATGAACAGGGTGAAAAAGCAAGTAAAATACTGGCTTGGTGTATTTAACAGGCTCAGGAAAGAACAATAAACTCTATAACTACAGATGAAGGACAGATCACAGCTGATCCTGAACATATTAATGACTCTTTTTGTACTTTTTATAAACAGCTATACAAAACTGAGCATTTAATTTACATCAAAACAAAAAATCTTTTTGTATCAGCTGCATTTTCCTAGACTACCAGAAAACGATATGGATGAACTAGAGCTTAATATAACAGTAGAAGAAATTACTAATGCTATAAGGAACATGAAAGGGGGAAAAACTCCTGCACCTGACGCAACACCAATAGAAATATTCAAAATATTTAAAGATAAATTGATCCAGCCCTTATTGGATATGTATCAGGAATCATTTGAATCTGGGTCCCCCCCCCCTTCACTTAATGTTGCAACAATTACTCTGTTAGAATAGAATGGAATAGAATAGAATAGAATAGAGTTCAACTTTATTGTCATTGCACATGCACAGGTACAGGGCAACGAAATGCAGTTTGCATCCATCCAGAAGTGCTTTAGCCATGATATAGATATATTACAATATATATTAGCAATAATATAGATATGTAAGTATATTACAGAAATGGGTCTATTATGGTATGTTATAATGTACACGGTATGAAGTATGTTAGGAATATTCTATAACTATAAGTATGTACAGGCTGTAGTGAGTACAAGCTATGAACTATATAAATATGAAATAAAAAAACTATACTGAGATATGAACTATGCAAGTTATAAACAGTTGTAGGATTAAAAATTATCGTATGTACAGAATGATTATTTACACAGAGCTATACAGTAGTGCAGTTAAGATAAGTGAGATATGTGGATAATTTCTACAGAGGCTATAAAGTGCTGGTGGTTGTGAGTGGTGGTTCAGTCCATGTTATTTTGGCACGATCTGATATCCTCGTGTTGGTGTTGTTCCCAGATCATCATACTAAAGGTTGTTCCAGGATCAACATTGCAAGTGACCAATCAGAATGTTGTGATGTCATACTTTTGCGACTTCGGGAAAAACCGGCGTAAAACAAAAAACTGTACTTAAGCTGCGAGAAACCGCCTTTGTCCGCCGATCAACGGACCCTAACCCTGACCCTGACCCTTTAATAAACGCTAAGCAGAATTGATATTGTCCTTGCAACATTGGAATTTCATAAATGCACGAATGGGTTGGTGCGCAAAAGAATAACGTCACAATAATGTGATTGGTCACTTGCAATGTTGAACCTGGAACAACATTTTCATGATGATCTGGGAACAACACCAACACGACGATATCAGATCATCCGTTATTATTGTGTGTTTGAGGGTACAGTTGTCCGTGTGTGTGTGTAGGTGGTTGTGGGTGTGTGTATGTCCAGTCTATGAGTTTAACGTGGGTCAGATGTCAGGAGGCAGAGTTCAGGAGTCTGACAGCTGTGGGGAAGAAGCTGCTCCGGTACCTGGTGGTCTTAGTCCGGAGGCTCCTGTAGCGCCTCCCAGAGGGCAGGAGGGTGAAGAGTCAGATAAAAAACCGCTAAATAGCAGATTCTGGAGAGACACTGAGCCTCGCGTTGTTCACGCGCCGCCATCTTGGTCGAATTACTGAAACCTAATAAGCCAGCAAAACATTGTAGTTCTTATAGACCAATCTCACTGTTGGATTATGATTACAAGATACTTTGCAAACTATTAGCTATGAGACTAGAGTAACTCTTGCCTAAGATGATTCATTCAGACCAGAACAGCTTTATCCAGGGGAGGCAGGGGTTTCACAATATACGGAGGGTCATGAATATCATTTATGAGAAAAATGAGACAAGTTAATCTCAATGGATGCGGAAAAACCCTTCGACAGGATTGAATGGCCGTTCTTATTTGAAGTTTTGAAAAGGTTTGGTATTGGAAACAGATTTTTTAAATGGATTCAATTGATATACTCCAGATTTTAACCAATGGTCTTTTTTTCTGCACCATTCAGATGAACACATTAACAGACAACCTGTTAATGTGGCTCAGGCAGATCTGGAGTGTCACAGTAATGTGTTTCAGGCTCCACTGAGTATAATTCAGGGTTTGCAGAAACCCCAGCAGACCCTCTGTTGTCTTGTTTACAAGTCACACGAGCTTCTAGGTCATGAAATTTGATTTAAAATATAAAGCCGAACTGATTGCAATAACTCCACCTGCTCATTACTCATCAGGTGGAGTTATATATTTATAATATATATGTAATAATAGCAGACTGTTGTGAGACATGACGAGATCACAGAGTTTCTGCGTGTGGTCAAGAAATAATACATAACAAAATAACAGAGTCGTGATTGGCCAGTCCTGTCCAAAGGACCGTTAAGCTCCAATATTCCCAAATCAAACACAATAAGTCGCAGAACCAAAACAGAATCACCGTGTCCTGAATCGAGTGGCCACACAAAGGTCGACCAGAAACTCTGCAGCTTTGTCAACAGGTTGAATCTCCACAACGACAGAACCAACAAATAAACCTCCAAGATCAAAACCCAAGAATTTGGACAACACAGCGAATCACTTTCCGTCAGAGGTTCTGCACTGTAACCGCATCGCTTTGTTGTCTGTTTATATTTTATTTTATTTTTTCTTTTATAATGTTTCTCTCTGAATCTCTGCACTGTGCGGTCCATGTACGGTGCTCGTGTTCAGGCGCCAGTCTGGGGAACGCTTCAGCTGCACGATTACTCACTCAGAGTGGCCGACAGCAAAATGAGGTCTGATCTTTGGAATGATAAGAAGTGGATCTGCTGCCACATGTACCAGCCCGAGCCCTGCAGCTGAAAACACCACGGCTGATTTACAGGCTCATATTTCTGTGCATGCAAACCTGCAGGCATGTGTGAGCCCAGTTATGAACCATTACTGCTGAAAGTCACATCTCCAGGTCTCTTTTTGTAGTTTTCCACTTCAAAATGTCGACTCAGGTTTAATTTGAAATTAATTTAAAAAAATTGTCACACTTCTTTGTACACGGCAGCATGTTCAGTCTGCTGGGGGAGTGAAGCCAACAGACTCACAACCTTTCCTGGTAAAACACAGTACAAAGATGTGCTTTACAGACTGTCTCAAACCAACAGCTCCAACAACGAGTTCAGGTCAGAGACGGGTCCACAGCTCGGTGACAACACGATACTCAGAACAAGAGCATCAGTGTCCAAGTCGACTCCCATCAGTTCAGGTGATTTTAATTTGAAATGTCATGTAGCTTAACTGGCTCACCTTATTTTAAGGTTTTAACATATTAAAAATGACCAGCTGCCATTTCAAGGTCATGTTCAGCTGCAGGCTAGACGTGTGCGTTAAAGAGGCGGACGACCTTTAGAGTGGCAAAACCACCGTTGGGCCTCAGAGTTCGTCTGTTAGAGGTCGGTCCATTGGGAAGTACCCAGAAGTCACTGGTGTGCTGAAGTTGGGCTGATCAAACACAATGTGAGGAACTGTTACCTTTTAGATGATCTCTCCAACAACAAAAGCAGACATGAGCCTGAAGCTGAGCCTAAGTGGGCTGAAGAGGTGGACTTGCTGCATGTGAAGCTTTGATGAGCTGGACGAGAAACTGTGAAACAGCAGAACTGATCTCAGGCTGGTGTGAACGACAGGAGCAGATAAAAAGATGGAAACCAGCGAAACTGATGGTGCAGCTTCACGTGGGCGCTGCTTCAGTCTGGCTGTCAGCCACGTTTGCCACTTTGAGTTCAGCTCCTTGCTTAAGGGCACTTTGTGGCAGCAACCTGAGCTCCCCCACCTATCGTTTATCGTTGCTGCCTTCAGGTTATTCTCTGCTGATTCTGTATAATCAGCTCCAACGATGAGATTCACCACTGTGAGAGGAACAGGCGTAGAGAACATGAAACTCAACTTTCCCTGGAAAGTTTAAGCCCTATGGGAGTGTCCCCAAGAGGGCCGTGGACCCCCTATTGATCCTCTACCTAATCACATGAGCCAAAACTAAAACCTCCTGATGCTCAATCATCTGTCACCATCTTACATGCTGTGATTGCAGCCATTCCCCAACTCTCTGTGAATGCACTCATGGATATTGATCAGTGATCGTGAGAATTTGCATAATTATGATGAACTGAGCTCCCAGCCCATTGTTCCTCCAGTGGCTGGTTTCAGTCATTATGCAAATGTCCTGTTTAGATTGAAACCTGCAGTCAGCTGAGACTGACGACGTCACCTGGTGACGAAACGTTTCTCCCCCTGAAAACGTGACAAAGATCAAATTTACTCCAACAGTTTCTTTAAAACAAAACTCTGACGTTGAAAATTTTGACTTCTTTCATAAAATAAAAATGGCCAACCAATTAAAAACGCTCCCTCTAATTTAAATGTTTGCAAAACAATGAAAGTGTTGATTTGGAAACAGAAATGTCATTAAAGATGTTTTTGTCCTGATGAGATTTGATGCCAAGTTTTCACCGAGTCAACAGGAAAGAACAGTTGTGAAAAACCTCACAGCTAATTTGGATTAATTAGCAACACGCTCGGCTGCTCTGAGGCAGCAGGCAGGTTTATATTATCATTTAAATTCAGGCCCGCGGCGTGGGAGTGGTAACGACACTGTAACTGTCACGCTGTGTTGAAGTCGTGCACAGGTCAGCACACTGCTGCAGGCCGACTCCCTTAAACTGTCATTACGAGTTCACAACCATCAGGTTAGAGATGTAAACGTGTTCAGTGCCGAGCAGCAGCTGCAGCAGCAGTTTATCGCTATTTTTAGAGCAGTTTTATTGACGTGTTGACTTGGATGTTTGAACCTGCCCGTTAAACCTCAGCATCATTCTGTGTTGTGCTCTTTCACATCCTCCTTTATGGGATCCGAGTTCGCAGCCAAGACTTTGAGGAAGGAACATTTTAAAATGCAGTGAGAAGCAGTAAAATCACACACAGAGCCAGAGGGTGAAACCAGCGTTCAAGTCACCGTTTTTATGTTAAAGTCTTTTATGTATGTGAGAGAAAGCAGCGTGCCAGAGCAGGAACACGGTTGGGAAAGTCTCGATGTGTTGGACACTTTGTGACGCTGTGATCACATAAAGTTACAACATTTGTTAAATGTCGAGGTCGTCTCTGAAAGTACTTTTCTATTTCTGTCATATTTCCAGGATAATTAGAAAGACTTCCTGGATACTGAGGTGGTTTCTGATTCCTCACGCTGTTGTTGTCAGGACACGTTTTGATAAAGTTTCATGCAAATTGGGTGAGAACACCTTTGTTTGTGTAGCGTCTTCTGAATACTGACACGCACAATGGGACTGTGGAGGGAAGAAGAGCCGTGTGAGGGCGAATATTTGGATTCAGGCTTATGTTTAGAACTAGTCTTAGGTTGAAGTTGGTTTTAAGTCCTGGTTATCAGGACAGGCCGGGTCCTCATAAGCAGAGATGGGCAGTAACGCGTTACTTGTAACGGGTTACTGTAATCCGATTACTTTTTTCAAGTAACGAGTAAAGTAAGGGATTACTATTGCAAAAACAGTAATTAGATTACCGTTACTTTCCCGTAGGAACGCTGCGTTACTGCGTTACTAAAACCGTGATTTTTTTGCGAGAATGTCTCATGACAGTGACGTAAGCGAGTGCGACGTTCGTGACAACAGCTGTGTGCAGATCAACAATGGATCATATATCGAGTGCAGAGAGAGTATGAGCGTGCAGCGTTTAAAGCGTGGAAGTACTGACCTTACTTTGAGTTTGATTCCATAAAAAGTGACAAAAACATTAGTGTCCGTTGTGCGTGGGAAGAAAACTTCTTTTTACAGCGAAAAAACCCCTAAACTTCCAAACAAGCACCGAGTAGCTACGACGTAATGGGAAACTCACAGAGAAACTCGCGTATCCTTCCACTGACCGCTGCACACCTGCACCAGGGTAACCCTCCGCCTACCCCACTCCTGCTTTACAGGTGAAAATAGAGCAACAGGACCGCTAGTCTTTGACTTTATTTATTTTCTGCTGTGTTTTACTTGCATCTATTTGAAAGACTGAGTGTAAACACACAAAAAATATTTTATTTTATGAGCTGGAATGTGCAGAAAATAGGTTTAAATGTTAAACTAATTTCTTCCAGTCAGTGAATGTTGCAGATAATTAAATTTTTGCTTGATGCATAAAGTTAAAAGATTAAAACTAATAAAACAAGTTTTAAAAAGAGACTTTTCCATTTGATTACATTTTGTATGATGATTATGTAGAAAAAGTAGAATTGGGCTGAAAGATCTATCACTTTATCACCTATTCAGGTTGTGAATCGTGGTTTTAAAAAGTAACTAAGTAATTAATTACTTTTGAAAATAAGTAATCAGTAAAGTAACGGGATTACCTTTTTGGGGAAGTAATCAGTAATTAGTTACTGATTACTTTTTTCAAGTAACTTGACCAACACTGCTCATAAGTACTGTAAACGGGTGTGAGTGTGTGTGATCGACACTGACTGTTCAGGAGATTTCGTGTTTCTACTTTTACTTATTTATGAAAAACTTGTGTTAAACACAAAAACATGACGACACAGTGCAAACCTGCTCATCCTTCACCTCTCACGGCTTTTAAATCGAGATTAAATGTTTAAAAATGATGACTTGCTAAGGTAAATGCACTGGTTCTGATGTAGCGCTTTTCTACTCTCCTGAGCACTCAAAGCACTTTGTACATCCACCCATTCACTCCAGCACATTTTCTGAGTGCTTTCTAACGAACACACACTCATACTGCGATGGATGCATCAGAGTGTGGAGTAATGTGGGGTTAGCATCTTGCATTTGGCATTTGGCATGCAGTCCGATCAGTAGATGACCTGCACTCCCGCCTGAGCTACAGCCATAAAGTGCTTTGCTTAAAGTGTGGACATCGAGCCAGCGTTGGCTTCAGTAATGCTTGTGACGGTGACAGGTGCAGCTGTGCTGGGACTTCGCTAACAAATACAAAAACTTATTGAAAAAGCATAAAAAACAGGTCAAACTAATGATGTTGGATTTGTGCATTTTTTATGCGATCATATTTTTGCTGCCTGACGCTCTGATTTATATAAGAGGCACTAAACTCACTCTGAGCAATGACGCCCTGAGGCATGATGGGAGGAAACTGCGGCTGCAGCGGTGCGGGGCATGAAGCAGCCTGCAGAGTCGCTGCAGCTGCTGCCAAAACCCTCCGAGGGGTTTAAATAAAGTTCGAATGAAGGGCGAGAACAGTGACGCCAACATGACTGTGCAGGCCCAGCAGGGGGCAGCACCATCCTTCAGACTGACACCTGCTGGGCTCACCTGACTCTCAGTTCAGGTTTTTCAGCCACTTTGTTCCCCGAATGCTTTACATATAAAAAATGACCTTATTAAGAAATGTATTTCACCCAAAAGGAAAAACATGATCAGTTGTCCCACACTTTACCCAGAATGCACTGCAGGTACGCTGCAGGTTACTCTGATGCTTCTGACTCCCTGGCTGTGTCCCAATTAAGAGACTGCATGCTTGAAGTACGCGCACTATGCGTACTACGTACGGTGCGTACTATAAGTGCGAGAAGTGCGGAAGTGAGAGGCTTGTGAAATGGGACGGTCTAGCCTTCGTCGCGCTGTTCAGGTTGCCTAGCAACCACGATACTAACCGCAAGAAACGTCTCATACAGCTTTGTGTGACAGAAATGAAGGAAAAAAATGTTTTGTTGGTCATTCATTTTTGTCATGACATCACTTTGATTAGTTGAGTATCTGAGGCTGAGACCACAGGACTGTAAAACATGATTGTTGGGCTTCATTTCTGTACTGAACAGTCATTTAAGATTAGTTAGTAAATAACAATTAGCTGATGTTGTTCATGAGACTAAAGTCATCTCACTGTGGTAATGTAAATATAATATGGCCAATATTATAGTTATTGTCAGATTATTAGGATATATATATATATATATATATATATATATATATATATATATATATATATTAGGGGTGCAACGATACAACAAAATTCACGGTTCGGTTCGATACTTTGGTGTCACGGTTCGATATTTTTTCGATACAAAAAAAATGTTCATGCCTTTTTATTAATTTGTCATTTATTAAATTTTCACGGCACATTCTGCACCACCTCTCTGTGCGTTCATCATTTGTTTGAAGCCAGCTCACCTCCTGCAACCACTTTTCTGAGAATACGCTTCTTTTGTGGTTCGGACTCCTTCTGACATTTCTTTGGAGGTGGAGGAACACCAAAGTAATTGCTTAAAGGAGCTTCTTCGACATCTTTAAGAGTTCTAAACAAATGTCTGTCCTCCTCCTGAAAATCTTATGTACGCAAACACGCGTTGCAACTTCTTATCTTGTGCGGGTTTTTATTTTGACAGCGAATGCGCACCTGCGGACCACTTATGTGCAGCCCTGGTTATTTAGCTCGTCATATTGCAGCCACAGAAATTCTTTTGTCCATGAAACCATAAAGCTGCACTTTCTTTTTGCCTTATAGTCTGATTTGTCATAACCTTTCCGTTTTGTCACTTCTTCACCCTGACCTGTCTTATTTGGCTCAGCAGAACTAAAATATATATCCTGCTGCTTTTACACACGCACTAACATAACGCTCAGCGATTCTCTGCGATCAACCTCTCACATGTTTAAGCTGCGGGAGATTTCACTTGTCATGTTTGCATAGTAAGCTAACGATTGATAAGACGATGTCAGAGGAATTGGTGCAAATTATCATCACTCACCAATCAGTACTGTCGCTCTCTATACACAGTTCGCGCGATTGCAAAGTGAAAGCAAAAAACAAGCGCAAATTCAAACGCGATTTCAGTATGTCACATATTGACAGTGGCCGATGCCAATGACATAATTACCCAGCTACATTTCCGAAAGAATGCAAAAGCATTGACATATATTTTTCCTTCCTACGATAGGCCGACGGGCAGGGCAGAGATAGATTTTGGTAGCCCGACTGGAAAAAAGCCCCAGGACGTCGGGCTAGCGATTTTGCGAGCCCTGTACCTGATTGAGGAATCACTCATCTTTGGAAAAGAGAGTTTATTATGGAGAAATGTCTCTTTCCAAAATAAAAGCTATACTATACGCTTCTTCTGGGCTATATTCTCAGCAGCATATTAAACATATCAGGTCCCCATAAGGAGAATCATGTGCTAACGGCTGTCTAAATGACTCGGGTAAAGTTTGTAGCATGCCTGCTTGTTTTTGTCTGCTTCCACTTGTCTTTGCACGAGGATGATGTCGGAGTAAATGTGCAGTCATATTCGTTGTGTTCCCACTAGTGCTGTCAGCGTTAATCTGAAATGACGTTAACGCCACAACACGGCAAATCTCCGTTAACGAGCTACCGCGGATCGCCTCATGAGTGGGGCTGGAAGACGTCAACACATTAACGAGCTAACTGCGCTAACACACTAGTTCCCACCAATTGAGCATTGCTGGCACATCTGACATACTGTTTTACTTTTGTCCATGATGCGCTTACCTTCAGGGTCATACGTCACATGAAAACCAAAATAGTTCCAAACGCCAGATCTGAATGAGGGTGGGGGAGGTTCAATTTGCCATGTTGCAACGAGCTTAACTTCTGTCTAGCTAGCTTGCCCTGCGCTCAGTGAATCTGCGGTCGACTACTCCGCCTAGGCTGCACTGTCGAGCGCAGATCCACTGAGCGCTCAACACAGACAGCACCGTCAGAAGGAAAGTTGATAAAATAAATTAAAAATGTTGTATTGTTCGATACATATGCGTACCGAACCGAAAGCACTGTATCGAACGGTTCGATATCGATACGAGTATCGTTGCACCCCTAATATATATATATATATATATATATATATATATATATATATATATATATATATATATATATATATATATATATATATATATATATCAAGTTAATGGTGAAAGTACGAACATCACTAATGTCACATAACTTTGCCGACATGTCGCCAATAGTAATGTTTTAATGTTCTTCGTTATTAAACATTCACACATAAATAAGTGACGTCATATTCAGTACTTACTTTTGACAGTTCACTCTTGGCCGTAAAATTTAAAAGGGACATAAATACTAATTGTACTTTCTGTGGGGATCATCCAGAAACTGTGACACATCTTTTTTGGTGCTGTTCTCTTACACAGAGATTCTGGAAGGAATTTAGCAGGTTTGTTATTGTCCATATTTTAAGGGAGTTTTCTTTACGATGGGAAAATGTTTTATTCTGTTTCTTTAAGTTCCCCAAGAAGTATGATAAATGTTTTTTTATGATAAATTTGTTAATACTTTTAGCTAAACTTTTTATCCATAAATGTAAGTTTACTAACAAAACACCATATTTCTGTCATTTTTTAAGGATGTGGAAATGTACATTCAATTAATATCAGACTCCACCAACAAACAGGCTCTCAAAACAATATATGTGAATTTTTGCGTGTATTCTTATAATTGTTACCTTTTTCTTTCACCCCTGGCTTTTTGTGTTTATGTTCTGTTTTGTATACTTCATCTGTTCGTATGTTGTATACTCATTGTTTGTTAAATAAAGTTTAAAAAAAAAAAAAGTTCACTCTTGGCTGCTCCCTTCTGCCGTATTTTGCGGCAAAATTATCCACACCCACCGCCGCGCTATGAATTGTGGGATATATGGGACCACGAAGCGTGCACCGGACCACGCTTGATATTTGGGGAAATCGACGGCGCATTTGGAGTATGCATTTGAAGTACACTTCGAATTGGGACAGCCGTCGTCGCACGGCGGTGACGTAACCGCACTTAAAATGCGTACTTCAAGCGTGCAGACCCTGAATTGGGACACACCGCCTGATTGGAGGAAAACTGAGCGCTCTTCTTCTCTGAGCTTAAAGACATGGAGGTCAAATAAAGACACACTCTGAGTTTTTACGTGGACTCTCGGTTTATTGTCAGCACTCTGAGAGGAGACACTGGTTGGCTCTCTGCAGCGGCTCAGCTGATTGGCTGTCTGCAGCGGCTCAGCTGGTTAGGACAGAGGAGGACGTGGAGGAAGAGGAGGACACCACCTTCCCGTCAACCACCTCCTGGACCACCGTCACCACCCGCTTGGTCGTGGTGCTCGAGGACTTGGTGGTGACACTGCGGACCAATCAGAACAGAGCACAGGTTAGCGTCTGCTCTTAGCTTCAGCTTCACTCTTCGAAGCGCGAGTCTCACCTGCTGGTGGCGTCTCCATCCAGCAGCCTCCTGTACTCGGCGATCTCCATCTCCAGCCGGGTCTTGATGTCCAGCAGCATGCGGTACTCCTGCCCCTGCCGCTCCAGGTCGGACCTCAGCTGCGTCAGCTGCTCCTCCAGCGACATCACCTGCAGGACAACCGAGTCACAGGTGAGACGAAGAGCAGCGTGCTCAGGTACAACCCGCGAGCTCGGGATGAACAGCGGCTCACCTGCATCTGGTACCTGGAGAGCTGCATGGAGTAGCGGTTCTGCGTCTCAGCCAGAGAGGCCTCCAGCGACGCTTTCTGCAGAGGAACGCAGCGTTTGTGAGGTCAGCTGATCAAAAGCGACACCTGCAGTCAGACCCTTACCGTTCCTATCCTAAAACCTCGTTTTTATTGATCTTCCTCTCTGCTTTCAGTCAAACCTCGGCTCATGTGACCCGTCAGTGTTCAGACAGAGAATTAGAAACAGCCTGATCGGACGTTTTTCACCGCCTCTGTTCACAGCTCGCCCCTCTCTCTTTTACAGTGAAGCTCCTGCAGCTGCAGAGTGGAGGTCATGTGACACTCACCATGCCCAACATGGACTGCAGCTCGATCTCCAGAGACTGCAGCGTGCGCTTCACCTCCGTGACCTCTGACCTGGACGTCTGCAGCGAGGTGGTTTGAGTGATGACCTCTTTGTTCAGAGTCTCAGTCTGCGCAGGAAACACGCACACAGGTTAATACACAGGAGACGTCTGCGGTCACAGGAAGTGACGTCATGGTGGTAGGTACCTTGGTCTGGAACCAGGACTCGAGCTCTCTCTGGTTTTTGGCGGTGACGGCCTCGTAGTGCTCTCTGATCTCAGCCATGACCTTTGTGAGGTCCTGCTGTGGACCGGCGTCCACCTCCACGTGCACCTGACCGCTCATCTGATTCCGCATGGCGAGCAGCTCCTACACACACACACACACACACACACACACAGACACACACACACACACAGACACACACAGACACACACACACACACACACACACACAGACACACACACAGACACACACAGACACACACACACACACACACACACACAGACACACACAGACACACACAGACACACACACACACACACACACACTCAAGTTCAGCTAAAAACAAGTTTTCTTACAGTAAAAGAACAAATCTGTGTTTGAGCATCTGACTCCACGCTCACCTCCTCGTGGTTCTTCTTCAGGAAGATTAGCTCCTCCTTCAGG
This sequence comes from Neolamprologus brichardi, assembly GCF_056152115.1. Taxonomy (NCBI): domain Eukaryota; kingdom Metazoa; phylum Chordata; class Actinopteri; order Cichliformes; family Cichlidae; genus Neolamprologus; species Neolamprologus brichardi. The sequence continues at coordinate 25,674,331 of NC_142107.1, forward strand.
CCCTCGATCTGCATCTCCAGGTCGCTCTTAGCCAGCGTCAGGTCATCCAGGACCTTCTTGAGCCCGCTGATGTCAGCCTCCACCGACTGACGCATGGCCAGCTCGTTCTCATACCTGCATGAGGAGGATGGATCACAGGTGAGGCTCAGTGATTCAATCTGAGCTGCTGTGGCGCCACCTGCTGTTCAAACGTCCTAATATCATTGGATCTTTCCCCTGCAGTAACAGCAGTATTAACAATGACACTCTTATCCAGTGTTGCCAACTTAGCAACTTTGTCGCTATATTTAGCGAGTTTTCAGACCCCCTAGCGACTTTTTTTCTAAAAAAAAGTCGCTAAAAAAACTCGTGAAAGACATTAAAAAAAACAATAATTGCTAAAATAAATTTAATTTGTAGTTCTAAATAAACTCTAAATGCATTTAGGACGTTTTTTGCTCACTTTATGTCTCGTCCACGATGTTATTTCTCTCTCCAACAATGTAGGTTACAATTACGTTAGCATGACCAATTATGCAAATTAGGTGATGACGTCATTTAGCAACTTTTAGGACAACCAATAGCGATTTTCCTTACTGAGGAGTTGGCAACACTGCTTATCAGAGGAGATCCTGCTCCTGTGCGTGCTTTATTTCAAATGTTCACCATGACTCGCTGCTCTGATCTGCTGCTGCTGATGGAGACTCGAAGCATCATCTGAAGCCAATTTTTAACCATCAAATAAGGGACACAACCGAGTGTAAATCTGCACTGTGTGTGACATCGCAGATTTGCTCTTTATACGTAATTTCCCAGTTGGCATCTCTATCAGAACGTCACCGATGCTCCGTCGATGTCTCCACCTGAAGCCTCATTTTGTCTCGAGAACCCAAAACATCTCATATTAGCACCACGTGGCGACAGTGGGGAGGAAGAAGTCCCTTTTAACCCAGGACTGCTGTTTCATAACATAATGCTAACATTAAGTAGCACATGATCTCAGACTTGTATCAGACATGTGACTGATGGCTGCAGCGGCCTCTGCTGGGCGTCAGATGAACTGCAACCCGCTCTGCAGGTTCCTGCAGACTCACTTTGTCCTGAAGTCGTCAGCAGCCAGCCGGGCATTGTCGATGCTCAGGTGGATGGCTCCGTTTTTCTTGGTGGCTTCCTGAATCTGGAGACAAAAAACATCGTAATGGATGAAAATCAAACTTTATTGATCCACATTAAGGTGCTTTTATTTTGTAATTACCGATGCAGTGCAGGTCTTTTACTTTGAAGAGTGTTTGTACTACAGGAAACACATGTTTCGTAATCAAGATAAATACTTGGCTGCCAGTGAAAGTCAGCAGGGGGCGGGGCCACAGGATTACTGATTACTGCCCCGCCCCCTGCCAGTTCTAACCAATCAGACAGAGCATTTTTATTCACTTTTCATTTTCCAATATTTCAGAACTTTTAATTAACCAAAAATTCCCAGATTGTCAGAGATGACTGAGGTTCAGATCAGAAAAGTAAAACCTCCTCAGACTGTGTGCTGGTTCACCCAGTTGGAGACTTCCTGTGTGATTATGATAAATAATGCATTATTATACTTTTAGTTTGTATTAACTGAGCTCCGGCGTGTAAATCTCAGGTTTGAACTGAAGGTTTATGTTCTCTTTTCTAATTTTAGATCAGACATCCTTCAGTCCTCTGATTTCTGAAGCCACCTCTCCCGTTAAACGGGAGATTTGCAACCTTTGTCTGCAGGTCGGATGCAGAGGAAAAACATTAACAAAGTGTTTCTGTGAGAAACAAACTGAAGATGAGTGAGAAGTAAAGCCTGGATATGGCCTGTAGAGGGCGCTCTGTGTCACAGCTTGGAGAGAGTGTAGAAAACTGCAGAGGAACAGATCCTGAAGATCATGATGAACGACGTTCAAAGGAACAGGACGAAGCTCGCAGTGACATCATCATTCAAAATAAGGTAAACATGAAACAAACAGGGTTAAAATGGAGGTGAGAGCACCTGCGGGAGGACGAGGAAGCTTTACCTTTGCAGTGATGTCGCTGATGGTGACAAAGAAGGTGGTGTAGTCCCGGGTGGAGGGGCCGACCTTGTTCTCCAGAAACTGCCTGATCTTCAGCTCCAGCTCGGCGTTGGCCTTCTCCAGCTTGCGCACCTTCTCCAGGTAGGAGGCCAGACGGTCGTTCAGGTTCTGCATGGTGAACTTCTCGTTGCCGATCAGGCTGTCGTCCATGCCAGAACCGCTGTAGCTGACGGAGGACAAGTAGCCTCCGCCGAGGCTGCTATTGAGCCCTCCGCCCACAGAGGAGGAGGAGATGCGGACTTCGGAGCCCCCAGCTCCACCGTACACGCTGCTGGCCCTCATGGAGCCGCTGCTGCCCACGGAGGACCTGACGGAGCGGGAGTATGAGCGGGTGAAGGAGGCCATGGTCGATGCTGCGTTGCTGCTGTGGCTGAAGACGACAGAGAGCAGAGTGAGGAGCTGCAGAGCTCTCCTCCTTTTATAACTCCTGCAGCCTAAGAGCTGTCACTCAAACAGAAGGTGAGGCTGGGCGAGGCATGGGGGGGGGTCACGGAAAAATGTAACCTGTAACACACTGATGCTTTTCTCAACCCTGCTTCCCCTGCAGGCTCAGCACGACCTTTGCCTCCAGAAAGGAGGGAGATTAATGAGCAGGCGACACTTCAGCCAAAGCTCAGTAAACATCAGCGACTCCTGAGGAGTGACGGGTGCAGAGGGGGTGGTAACAGCTCGAGGAACAGCCTGACAGCAACGGCAGGCTGCGATCAGGCTCTGCACACACGGGCCGAAGGTAAGGAGGCACCCTGCAGAGGAGCGACAGCGAAGCAGCTTAACACAAACATGAATCTACAAAGTTACAATCAGTGCAAATCATCAAATATTCATCAGATGAACTGTGAACTGTTCAGAGCTCTGATGTTTCTCATGAAATGTGACAGTTTGCTCTAAAGTGCAGGACATGGCTCGGTGGGCTGAGGTCATCCTCGAGCTGGAGGTCGGGGAGAGCGTCTCCGGACCCGAAAGCAGCTCCGCCTGCGAGCCCGACCTCGTGTTCAGGAACACTGAACCAGCTCTGCATCCTCCCCAGGACACTCCAGGAGCTGCCTGCAGGACAGATTGTCCTGCTTTCATCCTGCGAGCCTCTGAAGGTGTCAGAACAAACACGAGTTCAAAGGTTACAGCTCTTAATCTGAACACACCCACATCCTTTATTCAGTTTATTCACCTGTTTTATGAGGCAGTTGAGGATTGAGAAATCCAAACATGGCTGACATGTCCATGAGCTCTGTGAGAAATGATCTGATCAGGTGCGAACAGGTCGAGGGTCGCTGCCGTCGGAGTATAAGGAGGGCAAACACACACGTGGGCGTCCAGGAACGCCGTTCACTCAGAGAAACAATAATTTCTCATTAAAGCCAAAACAACATGTTTTATTTAAAGCTGCTCTGTATCGATCATGTAGCCTCTGTTTTCAGGCCGTCACATAAGAAGATCGTCTCGTGCACTTTAAACAACACGCAGCACGAGCGGGAGGAGGGAGGTACGGGCCTGCAGCATGGCTCACTCTGGCTCCTGCTCCGTGGGTGCTGGGTGACCCCTCCACACCTGCGTGCACACCTGCGTGCACACCTGCGTGCACACCTGCGTGCACACCTGCGTGCACACCTGCGTGCACACCTGCGTGCTAAAGAACCAAACAGGACAAGAAAAAAAGTGTCTCTCTTCCTCAGAGGAGATGTTTGCCAGCTGAATGTCATCACTTTTCTTTGGAAACCTTCTGAGCTGGAAGACTTTAATCCGCCGCCCTTTGAACGCGCTCATTACTCTGACTGTCGCTGTGTTTATGACCACCCCTCCCCATTCCTTTGTGAAACCCCACGCCCAGCTCGCAGCGTCCCATCTTTCATCGCTAGCCGATCACGCCCTCCTCAGGACTGTAAACCTGCCCGTTTCACACAGCGAGGGGAGGGGATTAAAATCACAGTGAAACTGCCCTCTCGCTTCGCTGCCATCAGCGAATGTCGCCTAACCTGCTTCTACACCCTAAGCTGACCTCTGACCCTTCCTGGCTTTGTCCCAGTGTGATGCTTGACTTTCACTGTATGACACGATGACAGCCGTCACTCACCAAGACGCCGCTGACCCGCCCCGCAGGAGAAGCCGAGCCGGTCTCTGCTGATTGCTGAGGTTCCAAAACTCGACATGGGAGGAAAGTTAAGTTGGCAACAGTTATCAAAATGTTCTTAATTTATGTTTCTTAACAAACACACGACACAATAAAAACAGATGTGTTTTATTAACAAAAGAACAGCAAACATGTCAAACGTTTAAACTAAGAAACATTGTTCAGTTTGATTACATCAAAACGTCTCTAAAAGGTTGAGATGGAAGCAAAAAGTCTGGAAAAGTCAGCAGTGCTGAAGAGAAACAGCTGTTTAACGCCTGATCATGTGACCGGTCAGCAGGTCACATGATCGGGTATCAAAAGAGTGTATCAGAGAGGCAGAGCGTCAACAACCGGCAACAAACTGAATCATGTTCCTCACTGTGAACATCTCATCATCTACCAAGCACATCTACTGCGGGTGTGGTGCCTGTTATCGACCCGGAGTTAGCAACATCCCCCAAAAACCCGAAGAGGAGAGTCCTGGCCCCTAGCCCTGCCAGTGTAGCAGAAATGATGAGGATGATGATGCAGCAGCAGCCGTTCTTCTCTGCGTGAGTAGCTTAATGTTGTTCGTGTGTAATTTACGTTGAGTAGGCTAACCACGTTATTACATTAATGCATGTAAGGTGAACTAGCAAACACCATCATAGCTACATGCGGCTGTGTTCTTGTTTGATGGCAGATACTCCCTTCACCCTGGACAAAAAGGCTAAAATGACCAAAGAAAAAGTGGAAAACAGTTAAACATGAGAGGTTTTTGGACAAAGTTTGTGTTTTTTCCATTGTTTAAGCTGCTTCCAGCCAAGAGTGATACCATATATGCCCCATAGCTGCAGAAAAGGCTAACATTGTTATCTTTTTACAAAAAACAGCTGAACATGAGAGGTTTTTGGACAAAGTTTGTGTTCTCCATTCTTTAAGCACCGGCACCGTTTCAAAAGTACCAGTTTGGCACCGGTATTGGATAAAACCTAAACGATACCCATCCCTAGTCCTTAGGCAGGACTAGTAAAAGCGCTATACAAATAAAGGCCATTTAACAACTGGATACTGGTGTGCGATGCTGCATTTTTTTGGTATCAATCTGATACCAAATAAATACGGGCCAGTATCACAGATACTTTTCAATAAATAAGGTGGATGCGTCACTGAATTATCTCAATTAATTTCCATGAGCTTGAGTGTTTTTTGTGATGTTTCCATTTTATTTTAAATAGTTAAACCCAGGACATACTTAGGACAAAGTTCATAATTAAATAGAAAATGAATATTATCTTTTTTTTGGGGGTGGGGGGGGGGTGTCTTAAATATAAAATGCTCGCTAACCGGTAAAGAAATTAAAACAAGTACTGTTGAGAAACTATAATACAAGAATTACAATAAAAATTCTCAACAACAAAAACAAAACTGCTGAGAATATAAATAACAGCTGTTGCCCTCAACAGGCTTCCTCCAGGAGCCTGTTGAGGGGAACCTCAGGAGCCTGAGTAACTGAACGAGCCGCTCTGGTCTCGCGTCTTTGATGTTCCAGACCTGAACGATGTGGAAATGCTTTCGTCTCAAACGACATCGCTCCAACAGACCAAATCACCAGTTAAAGGTAACTCTGTAAGTACATATAACCAGCAGACGTCTCACAGCAAAGCTAAATGCTGTCACATGACGCCTCTGCACGAGCATCCCGATGTGCTACAGCGAACACAAAGTCACATGACCTGCACACAGAAGCACAACAAGACGATTACAAAAACCAAAAGTAGCAACACCCAGTGATCCTTGTCTCCACCCCACAGACAGTCGTGGTCCTACACCATCAGCGCACGGCTACAACTACACACTCCACACCAACTCAACCAAAGGCCCACCTGCATCAGGTCATGACTAATGAATGATCTCAACCTGCTCTCAGTTTCCTGCAGAGGTCAGAGCCACTGGTTTACTCCCAATCTGATACACATCACTTTACCTGCTGAGTGTTCAGAGGCGCACGGGGCTCGAGGAAACTAAACGCAAACTCGGGAGCGAGCTACCAAACCCCTCAGTGGACCCCACCCAAGATAACCAAACAATTTAATTTATACAGCAACAAATCACAACAACAGTGTCCCGTGTGAAGCGGTGAAGACGATTCATTCCTCCCTTGATGGGTCACCATAAACTGAACCATGTGAATAAAAATAATGTTAAAATATTAAAACATCCGACTCGAGTTAAACATCATATTTAAGGTTGAATTCACTGAGCAGTTCGTGTCTTGATGGATGATTGAGCGTCTGAATTAATCGTCTTCCTCTTGTTGTTTCTCCAGCTGTCTGGGTGGAGGCGCCACATGTCCGTGAACTCCGCCTGTTTGTCCAAAGTTCACAGAAACTGTTTGTTTGCTGAGCTAAACGCCTCTAAACTCAGATACAGGTTATGAACTTCCACGGCCTGACTGATGTCGCAGCGTGAACGGTGGTGACGAGGAGGACGATGTGTAGGGGTGTAAGCAATCCTGGGATTATTGAGCAGTACCTCCGTCTGCACCTACAAAGGTAACTTGATTACATTTTGAGGCAGCAAACGGCCTTCAGATTGAACTCATCGTTGACTGTTTGAGAGATGCTCCAGCCGACTTTTCTTTATGCTTTAAAATATGAATTTGTTTCTATTGCGTCTTCACTCGTGTTCATGCTGCAGACATCGATGAAGCCGTGGTTGTGGCACCAGCTTCGCTTGTTTCAGAGGAAGTTTGGAGTAAGAACTATGGAGGACGCAGAGCTGAAGGCAGAATCAACAAGGATGGATTTGTAACGGGGAACTACAAATATGGCTCCCATCGAGCAACATGGGTTCATGATAGAAACTAATATCAGCTGCTGTAGCTGACGCTGCAGACTGACACTAAAACCTGGTTTATCCTGCAGAGCAGCAGACGAGTATTTACCAGCTGAAATCACTCGGCTGAATATTTTCACTCTTCCAAGAACTCGTCGAGTCTCACTGGTATCAAAAAGCCTCAAATGCCTCACTGATAATAACCGACGCGAAGCCTTCCAGCAGTTTCTAAGCCTCGGGACTGTTGGACTCACTCCAGCATCAAACAGCACAACCAGCCGTTACACAAACACGACAGAAACGAGGCTGAAAACAGGCAGACAGACAGGTTATTCACTGACCTCGGGTGTGAACAGCACTGCTGTTTATCAGGAGTTCAGTCTTTTCCATTAGTTCAGTTTCAGGAGCAAATGCAGACATCACAACTCTTTACATGAGTCCTGCTTTGCCTGTCACACAGGTGTGCTCGCTCAACTGATTCAGCAACACAAAGGACGCACAATCATTCAGCCACAGATACACAAGCAGCTTTCAGAGCTCTGACACAGAAACATCTTTGTTGGAGTTTCACAAAGAAGCTTCTGAACCGGTGAAGATGCAGAAAGTGTAAAACCGAGTGAACAAGAAGCAGAGTTTGCGTCTGTGACTGAAAATGCCTCAGAGCTGTGCAGACGTTACTGCGCACGCGTCGCTCCTGTTTCCTGCTTGTTAAAGCCCGACACGCTGATCAGTCACATTAAAGCTGCAGCTCGGCACACGTTCAAATAAACGACCTGTAGGGGGGGGTTCACAGAGAAGATCAGTTCAGGATCAAACGTCTCTGCATCTGCGCAGAAATGAGCCTGAAAACCTGAAACTCAGTTTCAGTAAAATCCAGGTTTTCCCATCCGAGTGGTAACCGGGCCGGCTGAGATCAGGCGAGCGCGGGCAGTGTGGGCCGCACGCCGTGGTTTATTATCGAGGGCTGTGGACGTGCAGGGTGAGGACTGGGTCAGAGTTCACAGCACATCCTGTTTGTGCAGCGTTGGTGAACCTGTGAACTCAGTTATTCCTGCGGACGACCTCATTAGGTATGAATTTCAGAGCTGTGTGTGTCACAATACAACAACCTCACAGTGATGAATACTTAAACAAACACCTGACGCTGAAACTGCCTCAGAGCCTGATTGGACGTGAGGCACACCTGTGTGCACCACAGCGCTCACGCTCACCTGTTCCCTTAAAAACACGGAAAACTGAATCAACTATAGAGCTAATAACCAATAATGATATTAATATTTATCAATATTTATTCTGCAAACGTCTCTTTGACCTGAACCATGAACAGGAGGTCTGATGGCGGCTCTGACATGTAAAGTTTATTTTATTTATTAAGCGCTTTTCATAGACAGGTAGTCACAAAGCGCTGCACACAGAGATTAAAATAAACAGTATGATAAATAGCAAAATGCACAATATAGAGTTTAAATGTAAATTAAAATATAAAAATGTAAAAAGCATTTGTACTCAAAGTAAGAAAGTAAAAGTCTTTGGAGAAAGTTTCCATTTTTGTGCAAAGCTGACTGAACCCTGAGCCTCGTGTAACAACAAGATAATATCAGTCGATGGAAACAGGAACTTTATTTCAGTTTGTTTTCATCCTAATAAATGTGCTCAGCTTGAGTCGAACATGAGCTTTTCCTGTCGCCTGTGACTCTGACTCTAAACAGGAACATGTGAGCAGTCAGAGGTTAAAGTGGATTCAGCAGGAACCTAAAATCAGCTGAAAGTCTCAGTGTGGGAAAATAATCACAGCTCACAATCATTTCTACTGAGTGTTCTTAGTGCAGGCTGTACACACAGGTGTGCTCGCACCTGAATTCAACCAGATGTGAGCAGATGTTTCTGGCTGGTTTCATCCTCCACACTGACGCTGTGTATGCTGTCTTTATATTAGACAGTCACACACTGGTCTTTACTTTAAACCATCACTGTGCAGCAGACCTGTTCATCCTGCACCTGCAGCCTTTCAATAACAGTCAGTCTGGTTAGCAGCAGCTTTATGACAAACATCATGTGACACGTACAGATTGAACAACACTTCCATGTGAGCTTTAAACGAGCATCCTTCCTTTGACTCTAAGCTCTCTGCTTCCTCTCCTTCTTCCTTATCTTTCTCCATCTCTGAGTGAACATAGCTCTCTGTCTTTGCTGTCCCTGAAAAATAAACTGCAGCACACTGTGGGACAAACTGCACGCACACAGTTTGTGTGTTTGCTGGTGTTTGTTGAGTTCATAGAAACGCTGCACTCCCGTTACTCCCTTTGTGCTCGCTCCTCTCCTGCAGCAGTAGCCAGATGCCGAAGTCGCTTTGACGATTGAAGGCTCGCAGTGACGAAATAATAACTCGATTCAAATGTGTTAAAGCAAAAGTAACAAGTCTGTTTTAAAGTGTGAGGAGTAGAAATTACAGATATTTGTTTAAAAGTGTAGGAAGTAGGGGTGGGGAGGGGGAAAGGGGCTGGCAGGGTTAGGGTTTGGGGTGATGTTCTCGGGAAACTCAATATGTTGTATGTTTGCGGTGTGCTGTACAAATAAACATTACAAACAAAGTGCAGGAAGTAAAAATAAAAAGTTGTCAGAGAAAAACTACCCAGCTAAAGTACAGATACCTGAAAATTCTACAAATACTTGAAGTATTTGTACTTAGTTACTTCCCAGCTCTGGATAGATTCCTGTCAGTGCTCTGCAGCTCTGAGAGGCTGAAGCTGGAGGCTGTGTTTCCTGCTGTGACCAGCAGGGGGCAGCGTTTCTTCACAGCTTCACCTCTGAGACTCTGCTGTGAGTAGAAACATGTTCAGTTGGTTTCTGCTGGGATGTTTTACTGTCTTCATGCTGAATGGAGCTCCTGCTTCACTTTGTGAGTCACAGTTTGGTCCCTGAGGCCGGTGACCACATCAGAGGGTGGCGAGCTCGTCAGGGCCCAACATTTGTGCGTTTTCTCTTCTTCTTCATCAGGTCTTTTTCTGCTGCGATGCCTGCTCAGCTCTGTTACAGTTTTACTCCCTATGCAAGTGAAATGGATGCAATTAAAACACACTGATTTGATCTGAAGTGAAACTAAAGCTAAGAAGCTCCGCAGAAGGCTGAAGTTACCTGACAGCGCCCTCTAGTGGGAGCTCGGTCAAATCATTTGACACAAATAATTAATAAATTATAACAAAAGAAAACAAAGTTAAAGTACTGATGAGTAATGTTTAAATTAAGGGAATGAAGATTTTTGTTTGTGATAAATTCTGTTGGCGGACTTCATCTAAACTAATGCTAATAATCTGTTTTTTATGCAGATTTTTATGATCTAGCTGTTCTGCTCTGATGATTTTCAAAAGAATTTCCATTGTTTGAAATCAGGGAGATGAATTCTTAACTTGGAGGAAATATTTAAAAAAAAAACCTGAAAATAAATAAATAAATTTAAAAATAAAACTCACGAAGGTCGTGCTGCGCTGTGCAGACATTTTAAAAAATGTTTGAAATGTGAAACGGAAGAGATTATCATTATTTATTTATCTATAATTTATTGTATCTTTGTTTTGGTGAAATCTGATGATGAAAGTGTTGCCGGGCATAAAAGTCAGTATGTAAATCGAGCCTTTTCACTCAGATAATGAGAGTTTGTTATCCTTCAATTTTATCAAATTATTTGTTGTCATTTATGTATTTTTGGGGGACATTTTATTTGTTTTGTTTGTTTTTTCAAACAAAAAGCAAACAAACCCCAAATCATTGAAAAACTAACTGTAATAACAGCAGACTCCCCACTAGGGGTCAGTGTTTTACCACATGCAGGCTGAGGTCTGGTGGTGCAGCGGTTGTCCTTCTCTCCTGGATCTGCTGGAGCTTTCTTTAGGAGCCTTCCAGCTCTGACAAAAGTCCAGCTGGGATAACCACATTTACTCAGGGCCTCCTTAAGGAAAAGTTAATGTGTTAAACTTGATCACTCGCTCAGTCATTTGGTTTAAAGGACGAGATAAAGCAGGAGGTTCTGCAGCATCCATCAGGCCATCAGCCTGCTGAGCACTTCATAGACGCGTCGCCTTCACTCACATGATGCGCTCCATACTGTACATACATGCCATTTGTTTTGCACAATATCCAACTGCTGACCTCAGTATATTTTATGTATATACACACACACACACACACACACGTATATATACATATTCAGTAATGTGCATACATTCTTATATTTAGCTTTGTTCTGATGGTTCTTGTATTTTGCACGCCTCTGTTTTTTGTGAAGCACATGTGATGTGACGATGACAGTGTTTTGGTTTAAAACACTTTGTTTCTGCTTCAACAGTGACGGAGCTCATGGCGACGTCCACACAGAGATGCATTCAGAGCCAGGTGCTTGTTGACATCATCAGGGACACCTGACACCTTCCCCAGCTCGCCTCAGCAGACCGGTTTGCTGTTTGCTTTGCAAACACTCGTCATCCTGTTTGCATCTCAAACATTTCCTGCAAACAGGTTTGTGGAGTCAAAGCGATCGTCAGCAGGTCGTTTTCACAGGAGTTAACCCACAAACAGATGGTTGGGGGGCGGGGTCGCCCTGCTGGGGGGGTGTTGTTGGCACCTGAGCTTTCTAATACAACAACTATAATTCTAAAATTGATACCCATTCATACCACGGGTCTGGGACTCATTTTGACTGAGTCACATTAACGATTTCTGTTTTTCCCGCAGAATCGATTCCTTTCTTCTGAACAAACTGTTTGGGCTTAAAATTACTTTTGTTGAAATGACTAATGTGTGATTGGTGGAACCAACACCAGAGCGAATATTGTGGGTTCTTCAGCTAATCGTGAACCCGAGCCAAACTGAGCCGAGCACGTTCAGGGCTGACGTGGACTCGCCTGGCTCTGCAGCTCTCTAGTGAAGGCTGTCCAAAAGCTTCCTGATCTTCTGCTCCTGCTCAGCGAGGGCCTCCTGGAGCTCAAGGATCTTCTCCAGGTAAGAGTCCAGGTGGTTGTTCAGGCCGTCATTGGTGAGCCTCGTGTTGTCAGAGATGTTGACGAAGTCTGCATCGTGACCCAAGACTTTGCTTGTTGCTGAAAGCTGCTTTCCTTTGACTTTATTAAATATCTTCATCGTCACAGAGCAGAAGAATTAAATGAAAGCACATTAAAGCAGCCTAGCGCTGCCTGAGCGTCAGATTTATCCAGAAACTATTAGCTCAACCACACAGTCAGTTTATTTATGAATGAAAACTGTTTCTGTTATATAAACACCGTCGTTCTCTTCAGTCACACCCGTCGTGCCGTTTCCGGACTAAATCGTGTTATTTTTCCTGACTCGTCATCGCGTACTTCTCTTGGCACTTTGTTGATCATCAGTGTAAATGACAGACTCTCTGTATTTGATGCTTTGTGGGAATCTGAGCTGTGTGGTCCATAAATCAAAGCAAGTTTAATGCTGCACATATAAGATCAGCAAACGCTGAGTGCTTGGGTCAGAGCATCAGTTCACACACATCTTAAGGAAAGGAGCTCTGACTGTCGTACTGATGACATCAAGCCGCACCTGAGACGAAGTCAGGAGAAGCTCACCTGGGCGAGGACAAAATGACTTGAGACACCAGAGGAAGTCGAGAGAGGCACAGAAGGATTTGGGGTCATGTGCTGGTGGTTGGTTCGTGGATCTTCGAGGGCTTCGTGCGTTCATCACTGACGAGCTTTCTGGAGCTGCTGATTTCCTCATCCAGCAGGACGCTGCTCACAGCGTCAGACCCAGAGATGGGCAGTAACGCGTTTCTTGTAACGCGTTACTGTAATCTGATTACTTTTTTCAAGTAACGAGTAAAGTAAGGGATTACTATTGCAAAAACAGTAATTAGATTACCGTTACTTTCCCGTAGGAATGCTGCGTTACTGCGTTACTAAAACTGTGATTTTTTGCGAGAATGTCTCATGACAGTGACGTAAGCGAGTGCGACGTTTGTGACAACAGCTGTGTGCAGATCAACAATGGATCATATATCGAGTGCAGAGAGAGTATGAGCGTGCAGCGTTTAAAGCGTGGAAGTACTGACCTTACTTTGAGTTTGATTCCATAAAAAGTGACAAAAACATTAGTGTCCGTTGTGCGTGGGAAGAAAACTTCTTTTTACAGCGAAAAACCCCTAAACTTCCAAACAAGCACCGAGTAGCTACGACGTAATGGGAAACTCACAGAGAAACTCGCGGATTCTTCCACTGACCGCAGCACACCTGCACCAGGGTAAACCTCCGCCTGCCTCACTCCTGCTTTACAGGTGAAAATAGAGCAACAGGACCGCTAGTCTGTGACTTTATTTATTTTCTGCTGTGTTTTACTTGCATCTATTTGAAAGACTGAGTGTAAACACACAAAAATATTTTTATTTTATGTGCTGGAATGTGCAGAAAATAGGTTTAAATGTTAAACTAATTTCTTCCAGTCAGAGAATGTTGCAGATAATTAAATGTTTGCTTGATGCATAAAGTTAAAAGATTAAAACTAATAAAACAAGTTTTAAAAAGAGACTTTTCCATTTGATTACATTTTGTATGATGATTATGCAGAAAAAGTAGAATTGGGCTGAAAGATCTATCACTTTATCACCTATTCAGGTTGTGAATCGTGTTTTAAAAAGTAACTAAGTAACTAAGTAATTAATTACTTTTGAAAATAAGTAATCAGTAAAGTAACGGGATTACTTTTTTGGGGAAGTAATCAGTAATTAGTTACTGATTAGTTTTTCAAGTAACTTGACCAACACTGGTCAGACCTGAGGTCAGATGTTCTTCCTGTGTTTGATTTTCATGAACCTCACAGAGTCTGTGAGACACTCAGGTAGCATCCAGGTAATCGCCTGCTGCTATACTTCATATTAAAGGAGCCCCAAGCAAACAGCGAGAGCATTAATGAACTTTCCAGAAACATTTTTGATCCAAATGAGGAAAATCTTGTAATAGTTTTTCACGACCTAGAAGCCACAATCAATAACGATTGTTTCTAAAGGTTTCAGATATTTCCCTTCATGTGTAATGAAGATACATAAAGAGCTGCAGCTCCGAACAAACATGTCTGAATGTGTTTGGTGGATCTTATCGGTGTTATCGCTCCTGTGCTGGTCTGAAAGAAGTCGGATCAGTTAATGTTGAAGTGCATCGCAGAGCGGTGACTCCCTGCTGTCACACATCACTGAGCTGCTGAACAAAGACACTCATCACGCCAACATGCAGGTGAGAAGACACACCTGAGCAAACGAGCTCAGTCCTGCATGCATGAGGACGACTGCTGCTAACCTCCCCCAGCACACACACGCAGACTGTCTGCAAATACTGATGCTGCAAATCAACCAATCAGATCACACGAGAGCCGCTCCGTGTCAGGATCTGCTTCCAGTTCACAGCTGGAGGAAACACGGAAACTCAAAGTAGAATTCATCCATTCATCATTCATCCATCAGTTGCAGAGAGTCATCCTGAAGCGTCCGCCTGCTGCTCTGATGGTCCCGTTAGGAAACGCCGTTAGTCCGACGCTGATGTAGCGGGACTCGAACCTCCCACATAATTCAGCTTCTGTCTCATCCACTGAATATTTCCCCAGACGTTTCAGGGATCATCGCCTTGCAGCTGTAAACCTTTCAGACTGACGGACCTCAGCGGTGAGCTCTGAGCTTCCTGACCTGCTGTCTGTCTGCACTAAGTGATGCAAGACCACAGCCAGGAAGCTCATGAAGGACCTCCCATCCCAACGATGGAGTCTTCTCACTGTCGAGGTCTGGGAAGCACTTTCGTTAAGACCAGAACAGGCTGGACTCTCTCTCTCATACATCAGCAACTGTTCATCTGCACTTTGAATTTATGTTTTTTTTACCTTAAATTTTACTGTAAATTTTTGCATTTTAATTTGTATATTATGTAAATTTCTTGGTAATTTAGTTTTATGTTTACTTTTATGTCTATGTTTAGTTTTTTATGTTGGACAGCAACATTTCACTGCATGTTGTACTATGTATGATTGCATACGTGACAAATAAAATTTGAATTTGTGACACATGAAGCGCTTTTAGAGATGGAGTCTCTGCTTCGCTCCCTCACACAGGCGAGCATTAAGAGAATTTTAAAACCTCCTCACTTTGTACAGCAGTTATGATGAAGTGTCTATAATTTGTCTGCAAATGTGTGTAATCTGTAATTTTTGCTGCATTTATGGGGACGGATTCAATGCTGGAGCCTCTGCTGGACGTTAGAGGAACTGCAGCTCTGGATGTTGATGTTCATTCATTTAAAAGTATTTATTTAAAAAATGTAATATCTCAGAGGGAGAGAGAACTGAAACACACACATTAATCAGTTCATCAGGAGAGTTTTATTTGTGCACTTCTGAGAACGTTTATGAACGTGTTGACGGGTGTTTGTCGTCTCATTTTATCTCCTGACTTTCAATGGTCACCTCTCCGTCCTCAGTGGTCTCTTTGGTGACGATCACCACTTTGCGAGTGGTGGTTTTGGAGGAAGACGAGCTGTGGGAAACACAGAGACACAAATCCAGTTAATGTATCATCCTTTAAGTAAAAGCTACCTGTGCAGTTATTCAACACTACAGTTGATTGAGATCAGTGCATCGGCTAACTTTCACATTAGGAGTTTTCATCAGATCAGTAGCAAAGTGTTTGAAACCAAATTAGTGGGAAAGTGTAGCAGTAGCTGGTTCCTGATGATGGACGTATGCCAGCTCACCTGCCCTGCTCTCCATCCAGCAGCCGTCTGTACTCTGCGATCTCCATCTCCAGCCTGGTTTTGATGTCAAGCAGCATCTGGTAATCTTGTCGCTGACGCTCCAGGTCGGCCCTCAGCTGCATCAGCTGTTCTTCAAGAGACGTCACCTGGTGCTGGTAACCTGCCAGCATGCTGCCGTACCTGCTCTGGGTTTCGGCTAGAGTGTGCTCCAGAGACTTTTTCTGGGGACGAAGAACGAGTCTGAGAAGATTTGCAGAATCGAACGCTGAGGAAAAGTCAGCAGTGAAAGGTTAAAGCTCACCATACTGAGCTGCGCTTGGAGGTCGATCTCCAGACTTTGCAGAGTTCGTTTGAGCTCCGTGACCTCAGAGCGAGACAACTGAAGAACCTCCGTGCTCTCAGAGACCGTCTTATTCAGCTCATCAGACTGGAAACACGCACAAAAGTCAGAGAAACATCTGAAATGGTTGCAGCACTGACATCAGCAGCTCTGCAGACGACACTTTGCTAAATTGATCTAATGATGTTGATGTTGCCAGAACACGTTTCCTCTACGAGCTCGCAGGAGCAAAATCTATGTTGTAACATTTTTACTAATAGATGTTTAAGTTTTTACAAAATCAGCGACTGAGTGCAGTTCCTCCTGTTGCCACTAGACTGCGTTAAACTCATCTTCTAGCCTTTGCTGTCACAAACAGCTTCAGCTGTGTTTGTCTGAACGTATCTCAGGCGGATTCATGGCTGATTTGCGGTCTCACCTTGGTCTGGAACCAGGCCTCCAGGTCTTTGCGGTTCTTGGTAGCAACGTTCTCGTAGTGATCTCTGATTTGGGCCATAACTGCAGACAGATCCTCCTGAGGAGCAGCATCCACCTCCACGTTCACCTGACCGCTCATCTGGGAGCGCTGCGCGAGCAAGTCCTGCAGAAGAAGAAAGCATCGCCCGTAATGCAGAGATGGAGCTTTAATAATAATTCATGCAATAAGTTTGACTTTGGGTCTTGAATTTCAGTCTTCTCTGTAAAAACATCAACCTGTTCTAAGTCTAATAGTTTATAAATGTGTAATCATAGTTATTTCCTCCAGTTAATTATTATTTGTTCATAGTTGGTCTCTGGGTTTACTCCCACCTCCTCGTGGTTCTTCTTGAGGTGGATGAGTTCCTCCTTCAGAGACTCGATCTGCATCTCCAGGTCGGATCTCGTCATCGTCAGCTCGTCGAGGACCTTCCTCAGCCCAGCGATGTCAGCCTCCACGCTCTGACGCATGCTCAGCTCGTTCTCGTACCTGTAGAGCAACGAGCAGCAGCGAATGAGTCATGCAAACCGTGGGAGCTGTGGGAGCTACTTTACATCTCAGTGGGAAGCCTGGTGCGGATGGTGGTTTTTTGCACGTGGTCACATGAGAGAGTTTTGGGGTTACTTGCAAATATTTCTGGAGATGCTCAAACATCCCAAACATCAGAACATTCAGAATCCATCCTTCAGAGTTTCTGTGCTTAGTGGTGGATGCAGCTAAACACTGGACGTGCACCAACCCTGCGATGTATCTGTGTCTGACATTTAAACTAAAAACCAGAAAACTGACTCACTTCATTTTGAAGTCGTCAGCAGCCAGCTTGGCGTTATCAATCGTCAGGTAAAGGGATCCATTTATGTTGGTGGCGTCGAGGATCTGAAAACAGAAGGAGGAAATATTCAGCTTTAACTGTGGCGTGTTGTTGGGATGAGGATCATGTGACGGGCGTGGCTCCCGGCCTCGCCGCCAGTTCACCACCTGCTGCAGAAATGATTAACAAACAATAAGAATATGCAAAGTGCAAACAAATTCCCCCTCGTGGTTTCATGTAAAACCAGAGAGGTGACCTCGGGCGTGGCCGCACCTGCAGGAAGTCACAGATCCTGCTGCGGGGCGCGTCGGAGAGGGGGGTCGGTTTCATGCCCCTCCCGTGTTTCACATGACCTCACAGCTCTATTCTCTCTTTTGTGTCTCAGTGACACCAAGACGTTTCACTGAGAACAAACTCGAGCCGTCACCACATATAAAATTGCAACATGTCTGACAGGAAATACAAAAACCATCGAGCAGCAGCCGAGCAGGACAAGCCGCCGCACGCCCTCTTCAGATCCTCCTCGTGATACCCTTTGGTGTTTTCACCATGTTTGAGAAAGAAGCTGCTCTCACCTTGTCCTGCAGGTCACTTATGGTGGCGTAGTAGGCAGAGTAGTCCCTCCCCTCTACTTTGGTCTTCTTCTCAAGGAACTCCTTGATCTTCAGCTCCAGGTCGGCGTTGGCCGTCTCCAGCTTGCGCACCTTCTCCAGGTAGGAGGCCAGGCGGTCGTTCAGGTTCTGCATGGCCATCTTCTTGTTGTCTGAGATATCGACGGCGTCGGCCAGTTCGAAGCCACCAGACCCGAGACCTGCGGCAGCAGAGGAGGAGAAGCTCCTGGGAGCGCTTGAGGTGGAGACGCGGACGCCGTGTCCCCCGGCGCCGCCGTACACGCTGCCGGCCCTCATGGAGCTGGAGCGAAATCCTGAGAGACGGCTGGACATGCTGGAGGCTTTTTTCTGCTCTGGACAGAGACGAGGAGAGAATGAACCGGAGACCAGCTCAAGCTGCTTTTATGCAAGTGAGGGAGGGATTACGGCCCCCGCCCCAGCGCAGCACTCCACCCCCACCCCCACCCCCACCGTGCCTCGGGGCAGGCTGAAAGGAATGTCATATGTGCCTTTCGAAATCTACGTCCATACCTGAGTCTCTGAGGTGAGTGGGTGTCCCCCCCCCCTTCAGATCTGAGTCATCGTTTCAAACCGAAGTGTCCTCTCCCCCCCGTCCAACGGATTCCTGCCATCGTGTCGCAGCCTGTCTGTTGCTTCTGTCTGTTGTTTTTGTGCCCTGCTCCTCCTGCTTATTGTGCAACCAAACAATGAAACACTTTGTTCATTCTGCCTCCACCTGTCAGCAAACACGGAGGGACAGTGCTCCAACATCAGGACAAGAACACGGAAACACGAATATCTTCTGTAAGATGTTTGTGTGACGAGGCTGTGATCGGTGTGTTTGTCACGCCACGAATCAGGAAGTGCTGTTGTTTCACTTTAAATGTTTTATAAGGTTTATATTAGCCTAGAGTGCAAATATGGTCCCTGAAGGGTTTGATTCACCTCAAGGTCAAAGGTCAAACCTTCCTGTACTCTTCATTTTACTCAACAGTGACCTTCTTGTGTCATTAAATAAAAAACAAAAAATAAGGTGACAAACAACACTCCAGGAAATGCTGCGTTATTTTCAACTGCTGGGTAAAAGCTGCAGGTTCGTACGTTGTTGTCACCAAATATTGGTTCAGAAATCATGACTCAGGAGTCGGTGATGTGCCTACTTCTGTTGGGTCATAGGTCAGGTAGCTTTGATCAAATATTGGGTCAAAATTCCACCCAAGTGTTGGGTTGAAGATAAGCCTGAGAAGAAGCTTCACAAACTGCCTTTTTCAACCAAACTGTGACCTGATCAGAGGTCACTGGACTTCTCCTCGACTGTGAAATAAAACATGGTGAGAAAAAGTGAAATCTAACAGTTTGAAAATCAGAGGGTTGATAATTTATTGGTTTAATCTAGAACATTAAATGTCTTTTAACAGATAACACCGGCTGTGATGAAGTTATTTCTACTTAAAAAGTTTCTACTTTAAAGTTATTCTTTGAAATGAGGCTGAGGTTGGTCAGATCGCTGCATACTGAACGAAGACCGTTTGAGATTGGGTGCATTTGTGGGAAAAAGGTAAAAAAAAGAAAAAGCCTACGATGACCTGGATGACCTTCACAGACGTTTGTATTCAGCCTTTTGGTTTTCAACACACAGGCTGTTGTTAAAGGGTTAACCCAGGGATGGGCAGTCTCAGGCCTCGAGGGATGGTGTCCTGCAGGTTTTAGATCTCACGCTGGGTCAACACACCTGAATCACAGGATTAGTTTGTTACCAGGCCTCTGGAGAACTTCAGGAGCAAATTTATCCATTTAAATCAACTGTGTTGGCTCGAGGACACGTCTAAAACCTGCAGGAACACCGGCCCTCGTGGACTGAGATTGCCCTCCCCTGGTTAACCTGTCTGGGCTGAGAGTGTCGGCTGCACTCGGACCCTGCTCAGCTGAGCTGCTCTTGCTACTCGGTGACGCTGGGTGAAAGCAGCCTGTCACCGACTTAGTCGTCCGAATGATCGGTCCTGAGTACACAAGCTGTGTGATCACGCTTGCTTATATGTTTTAAACTTATATCTATGTACTTTGACTTGAATGAAAATAAGAAACATTATTCTTGATAACATTTGAGTATTGTGATGGACCGAGCAGGGAAGGAACGTCAGGCACAGGTTAATTCAATTCAATTCAATTTTATTTATATAGCGCCAAATCACAACAAATGTCGCCTCAAGGCGCTTCATAGATACAGAGAAAAGCCCAACAATCATATGACCCCCTATGAGCAGCACTTTGGCGACAGTGGGAAGGAAAAACTCCCTTTTAACAGGAAGAAACCTCCGGCAGAACCAGGCTCAGGGAGGGGCGGGGCCATCTGCTGTGATTGGTTGGGGTGAGAGAAGGAAGACAGGATAAAGACATGCTGTGGAAGAGAGACAGAGATTAATAACAGATATGATTCAATACAGAGAGGTCTGTTAACACATAGTGAGTGAGAAAGGTGACTGGAAAGGAAAAACTCAATGCATCATGGGAATCCCCCGGCAGCCTACATCTATTGCAGCATAACTAAGGGAGGATTCAGGGTCACCTGGTCCAGCCCTAACTATATGCTTTAGCAAAAAGGAAAGTTTGAAGCCTAATCTTAAAAGTAGAGATAGTGTCTGTCTCCCGAATCCAAACTGGAAGCTGGTTCCACAGAAGAGGGGCCTGAAAACTGAAGGCTCTGCCTCCCATTCTACTTTTAAATACTGTAGGAACAACAAGTAGGCCTGCAGAGCGAGAGCGAAGTGCTCTAATAGGGTAATATGGTACTACAAGGTCATTAAGATAAGATGGGGCCTGATTATTTAAGACCTTGTATGTGAGGAGCAGGATTTTGAATTCAATTCTGGATTTAACAGGAAGCCAATGAAGGGAAGCCAAAACAGGAGAAATCTGCTCTCTTTCTAGTCCCTGTCAGGACTCTTGCTGCAGCATTTTGGATTAGCTGAAGGCTTTTCAGGGAGTTTTTAGGACTTCCTGATAATAATGAATTACAGTCGTCCAGCCTGGAAGTAATAAATGCATGAACTAGTTTTTCAGCGTCACTCTGAGACAGGATATTTCTAACTTTAGAGATGTTGCGCAAATGGAAGAACGCAGTCTTACATATTTGTTTAATATGTGCGTTGAAGGACATATCCTGGTCAAAAATGACTCCAAGGTTCCTCACAGTGTTACTGGAGGCCAAGGTAATGCCATCCAGAGTAAGAATCTGGTTAGAGACCATATTTCTAAGCTTTTCAGCGCCGAGTACAATGACCTCAGTTTGATCTGAGTTAAGAAGCAGAAAGTTAGCGGCCATCCAGGTCTTTATGTCTTTAAGACATTCCTGCAGTTTAACTAATTGGTGTGTGTTATCTGGCTTCATGGACAGATAGAGCTGGGTGTCATCTGCATAGCAGTGTAAATGTATGCTATGTCTTCTAATGATGCTGCCTAAGGGAAGCATGTATAATGTAAACAGAATTGGTCCTAGCACTGAACCCTGTGGAACTCCATAATTAACCTCAGTGTGTGAAGAGGACTCTCCATTTACATGCACAAATTGGAGTCTATTAGATAGATATGATACAAACCACTGCAGTGCAATACCTGTAATACCTGCAGCATGTTCTAATCGCTCTAACAGGATATTATGGTCGACAGTATCGAATGCTGCACTAAGGTCAAGAAGGACAAGCACAGAGATGAGTCCACTGTCAGAGGCCATAAGAAGATCATTTGTAACCTTCACTAAAGCTGTTTCTGTGCTGTGATGAACTCTGAAACCTGACTGAAACTCTTCAAATAAACCATTCCTCTGCAGATGATCTGTTAGCTGTTTGACAACTACTCTTTCAAGGATTTTTGATATGAAAGGAAGGTTGGAGATTGGCCTATAATTAGCTAAGACTGCTGGGTCTAGAGATGCTTTTTGAGTAAAGGTTTAACTGCAGCCACCTTGAAGGCCTGTGGTACATAGCTGATTATTAGAGATAGGTTGATCAAAAATAAATCATGCAGGAGGCTCAAATCTTTATGAAGATTAAATATTTTCAGGGTTTATATGATTTGTTTGTTTATGAGCAGCTTTCCTTTGATGGTGTCTGACAGCCACGTTAAAACTCATCCACCCACATGCAGTATGCTGGCTCATATTTGAGGGACTTCCTTGGATGCTTTTCATGTAGCAGTAAAACCGGTCTGCTGGGATCAGCTTCAACACTGCAGGCAAATGTTCATGTAATCAGCACAATCACCTGCCTTCCTTTGTCAGAGTAAGGAACATTACAGCGTGTAATTGGACTGTATAGTTATATTATTTATATAAAACATGTATTAATAAACACAGATGCGCTGATGTGACATTGTAAAAATGTAAAAATAAGAAAAAGTGAAGCAGTGCAAACACAATTTGCAACCTCTGAACTTTACCTTTATTTTACACTTAGATAATGATAAGTGTACCAGACGAGTCTTGTTTGTCAGGGTGGGGCCTCCCTCAGCTCACTGTGTTCAATAAAGGTTTCAGTTTTGGGAATTTTTGGCCTGTTGTCCTCCACACTCCTCCCCAAAGCAGAGTAATGTAGAATCACTTAATATTAAAATATCTTAGACCTGAGCGGACTTGTGTTGGAGAGAACAATGGAGTAGGCCCAGGCACGTGCAGCGAGGGGGGCGGAGGGGGCTTGAGCACCTGCCCCTCTCCTCTTGGGTGCCCCAGGTGCCCTTTTCTTTCTCTCTTTTTTTAATGTGTGTGTGTGGAGTCCTGCCTGTGCCCCTCAACAAAAACATTTAATTATAAATCATAATTTGCTAAATAAAAGCATCTTGCTCACATCAGTCACATGATGACTTTTAACCAATGCTCGCCCTCGACAGCAGAGCACGTCGGTTATGAGCCGGGAAGAGCTTGCAAAGAGCACGCACATTAATTGGGAGCCGCAGACTGGTGCCACTAAAACCAGTAAGTAGGAGTACAGCGTACACGGTAGACTCCACCACACAGCAGTGTTACTATGTACATGTTGTTCAGTTGTCTTGTAGCAACTGACAAACTGAAACAAATGAGCGTGCTGTGTGTAACCGGTGTGGTTCCGCGTTGTGTCTGATCCTGACGATAAAAGGTGACAGAAAAACCTCCAAATAAATAATTTGCCCGCTCCAGCTCCTACGTGGGGAAGAGGGTTAGCTCAGCCCACCACAACTTCCAAGCTAGCAAGAATGATCGATTCATGCATTCACGTTCCCTAGAACACACATACTACACATTTATAGCATCTAACAAAAAACAGGCATAATGATGACAATAATTGAACTAAAATCGCAATCAGAAACATCAGGGTGGCTAAATATGGATTATATGTGTGTTTTACAGTGTTGGAAAGAAATGACACCGACCGCTCCCACAGGGGAATTGTAGCAAAGGGGAGAGGCCAGAGGGGTGCACTGTATTTATAGGGTTGCACCAAAGAAGAAGAATGAGGAGGGGCTCTAACTGATAATGAACATAACTACAGGCTTGGAGGTCCTAACAGTCAGGTATAACAGGAACGTTTTGGGGGTTGAGAACACATTTTGTGTAATTATAACTAGATGTGATTTATGACCCTGTTACATTATTAACTGCACAGGTGTGAGGGTCATTAGCTGCTAGCTAATTGGGTAAGAGTGGGTCTGTAGCTTTGTGTAATTATGATATTGTAAAGTGTAGAAGTAAATTTAAATGATATACAAAGAGGTGTTTACAAAGGTTATAAAGCTAGTTATGTAGCTATCTGGTGGTTACGTGTTTTGATATTTACATGTTTACACATTTGAATGTTTAGACATGCATATTCAAACCAGTAATAAGTATGTGTTATATCTACCTGGTTGTTTTCCCTGTTTTGATGTATGAGATTTCCTGGCTTCTGAGAGGCCAGTGAAGTATTCATGCACACAGGAAGTGTGGGTTGCTGTTGCTGTGTGCTGAGAGTAAAGAAGCTGCTAAAAAGTTTCCATCTTGCTGTTCCTAATTATTCAGAGATTCCAAACCATCTAGTGAACCCTCACGCTACACTATCATGAAGAAAAGAACGTCCAGCCTGGAAGTGATAAATGCGTGAGTGCAATCTCCCTGCTCTATCTCACACATTTGTCCTTTGACTGCATCTTGCAGCTTCACAGAAACACCGTCACCAACTTCACACCTTTAACCAGCTTTTGAGTGAATCGTCCAATTACATGACAGTTTCTGAAGATGAGGAACCTGAAATTACTGTGACTCAACAGCTAACACAGTATATTTGATCACTTCCTGGACCTGATTAATTTAACTGAACTTAATTTGAATTTCAGCCCAAACAAAAGACACAAAACACATTTTTATTCTGAAACTCCTCAGCGGATTTTTATTTGCATGTTTATTTCTGTGAGAGCGCCCTCTGCTGGAACTCACAGGGTGACCTCTTGTTTGTGGGAGCTCACCACCTTCCCGTCCACGACCTCCTCTACGATGACGATTTGTTTTGTGGTGGTGATGCTGGTGGGCCCAGAGGAGGTGGTGGAGGTGGTGGAGGCGGTGGAGGTGGTGGAGGCGGTGGAGGCGGTGGTGGAGGCCTTGGTTCTGGAGCTGGTGGTCATGCTGCAGTAGGAGACAAACAGGACAGTCTGGATTTAATCACTAAATTTAAATATTTCAGAAACATTGGTTTGCTGTCACTAAAGCATTTTTCACATTTGTCTGTCCTGAACGTTTTCACAGTAAAGACTCTGACCTGCCGGCGCCCTCTCCCTCGAGCAGCCTCCTGTACTCGGCGATCTCCATCTCCAGCCTGGTCTTGATGTCCAGCAGCATCTGGTACTCGTGGGACTGCCGCTCCAGGTCTGCCCTCAGCTGCGACAGCTGCTCCTCCATCATGAGTACCTGGTTCTGGTAACCAGACAGCTGCATGGCGTAGCGGCTCTGAGTCTCAGCCAGCGTGCCCTCCAACCCGGCTTTCTGCAGGAGGCACAGAGGAGGAGGCTCAGTGCGTTTCTGGAAAGCTATGAAAACCTTTGTGTGCTGTGATACTGACCATGCTGAGCTGTGACTGCAGCTCGATCTCCAGGCTCTGCAGCAACCGTTTGAGATCTGTGATCTCTGATTTGGACGTCTGCATGGTTTCTGTGCTGGCGACGACTTCCTTGTTCAGCGCTTCGGACTGAAAGGACCAAAAACAATGTTGTGATTTTATTTAGATCAATATTAAGTCATTCACCCCTCGTCCATCCAGGCACCAGGTATGATGCAGCCATCATGCTCGGTGTCTACAAAACAAGCCATTAGTATTATTGTGGAGTCTTTACAACAGCTGTGGTTTCTTCTGTATGAATAAAACTGAATGGAAAGAAACATCCTGGTGATGCTAGAGAAGAAGTCAGAGGCTTTATCTCCTGAGTTAAAAATCCTGCCTCACCTTCGCCTGGAACCAGGCGTCCAGGTCTTTGCGTTGCTTGGCAGCGAGACCCTCGTAGTGCTCTCTGATCTCCTCCATGACCTTGCTGAGGTCCTGCTGAGGAGCAGCGTCCACTTCCACGTTTACCTGACCGCTCATCTGAGTCCGCATGGCCAGCAGCTCCTACAAATACAACCAGGAGACACATTAATGGACATAGCTGGGATATTATTTATCCCCAAACACAGAGCAAGAACTCACTGACCTCCTCGTGGTTCTTCTTGAGGAAGACCAGCTCCTCCTTCAGGCCCTCGATCTGCATCTCCAGATCGGTCCTGGTCATAGTCAGCTCATCCAGGAGTCTCCTGAGCCCGGCGATGTCGGCCTCCACGGACTGACGCATGGCCAGCTCGTTCTCGTACCTGCAGAAGAACACGAAGCATTCAGAACAATCAGAAACAGAAAAACCTCATTTGGTTGCATCTAAGCCGTCG
Source organism: Neolamprologus brichardi (assembly GCF_056152115.1). NCBI lineage: Eukaryota > Metazoa > Chordata > Actinopteri > Cichliformes > Cichlidae > Neolamprologus > Neolamprologus brichardi. The sequence goes on from NC_142107.1 coordinate 25,700,211, forward strand.
AACTATCTGCAAACCAACGACTCTCTGAGCAGCAGTGAAACTGAAACTGAAGAACGTTTAATGTAAAAGCTCTGCTGTTTGAAATGTTTTGGCTTCAGCAGAAAGAAGTTGCTTTTACTTTGAAGGCCAGCGTTCGTTGCTTCCTGTTTTAGGAGGATTGTTTGCACACGAGCTGCTCTCCTCCATGTAAACGTGACTTTAGCGCTGGACTGGTAACCACAGCGGTGGTTCTCTCTCGCCCAGCGACAGGGGGACGCACACTTCTGTGCTGGTTAGGCTTTTTCCGTTTGCCAGCATTAACAAGTTAACAAGTTAACATCACATGGTTAGTGGTCATGTGACTGCAAAGCCTGAATAGTGCTAATATACAGCAAGAGCTACCTTAAGGAAATAAGACTGACAGTGAGTGAAAAGTGGGTGTGGTTTAGGATCTGAAAGAGCGTTATTTAATTATCATGTCATGCTGTGGTTTGCAGGCGTGACAAAGTCATAAATTAAAAAGCTGCACACAGCTATGCAGGAGGATTTTCTGTTGCTTATTAAAATCTTTTCAAGTTCAAGTTCTAATTTTATTCGCCACATGCAGTGGAATGAACCCGCCCCCGACCTTACACACACGACACGGACATCACATGGGGTACAAGTCAGAGAACGGCTGCATTACAGAAAACTACTGAAATGTACACTACAATGGGAAAGTACAAGAGGAAAAAAAGAGACCTCTGCTCATGCTGGGCTATGAGGACAGCATGAGAACAGGAAACAAAAAAACTCAGACTGAGGTCTTAAGATTAACGTGTGCTTCTAACACGAGTCCCCCTGATTCATGTTTGACTGGAAAAACAAACCCTGAAATATGTTTTTCATTCATTCAACGTGTCACAAATGAACTGCTGGCGTCATTAACAAACTCGTTCACTCACTTGAGCCTGAAGTCTTCAGCGGCCAGCTTGGCGTTGTCGATGTTGAGGTAGATGGCACCGTTGATTTTGGCAGCATCCTGGATCTGAAGGTGAAAACAGGGCAGTTTAAGAATATCAGATTTTACAGGTGAAGACAAACTTACAGAGCGCCGAGTTCAGCTTTATGTGATGATGTCATCATAAATATAAATGATACATTTCTGCAGTGAGGTTTTTAATCTGCTCATTTCTTTTATCTTCGTGCTGCACAAACAGATTTTCTTAGTTTCTGTGAAAAGTGATAAAAGTGTGAGGCTGTGATGTCACACCTTCGTCTTTCTCGGATGTTTCCTTCTGACTCTTATTCACCTTCACATCCTCCTTTGTGTTTTTAAATGTGGTGCTTTACTCTCTGACTGCAGTGCACTGCTTTTTATGCTTCGGGAAACAGACCCTGGAGCTGAAGATGAAGCTGATGCGAGGCTGAGCGATGCTGCGCGTGCACCTTGGTCATGTGACTAAACAAAGGTGAGCCTACCTTTCCATGCAGCTCTGCGATGGTTTTGTAGTACTGGCTGTAGTCTTTGGAGGAGGGGGAGGTCTTCCTCTCCAAGAACTCTCTGATCTTCTTCTCCAGCTCGGCATTGGCCGCCTCCAGCTTGCGCACCTTTTCCAGGTAGGAGGCCAGACGGTCGTTCAGGTTCTGCATGGTGGCTTTCTCATTGGCAGAGAGCCCAACGCTGTCACCAGCACCACCTCCAAACCCGAAACCACCGCCACCTGCTCCACCGCCACCTGCTCCACCGCCACCTGCTCCACCGCTGAAGCCAAAGCCGTAGGCAGATCCACCTCCACGTCCACCTCCACCACCGCCACCACCGCCACCACCATACAGAGACATTGCGGATGGAGCAGAGGACATTCTGGCTCCTCCTATGGCACCGGAAAAGGACATGCTGCTGCCCCTAGCAGGCCTGACAAAGGACATGATGTCGTGTGATGATGAGGATGAAGGATGCTGTCTTTCTGCTTCAGCTGAAGAGGAGAAAGTGGAGCGCTCAGACAGCGCAGGTTTTTTATACTCTCAGATGAGCGAGTGAGGAGGAGGAGGGATGATGGTGAGCTGGCGCCGAGCCTGGGAGGAAACACCTGTGACTGTTTCAGTCACGAACAGCTTAATGGTTTAGGGTGTGCCTAAGAATGCACAATCCACTTACAGTCAACACAGTGATTAACAGACATCACGCCAAGTTTCATTTCACATCAGAGGGGCTGACAGGTTCGAGGAAACCAGTTCAGACACAGATGATATTTAGTTAGAGCCTCCGATCAAATCCTGTCTCAGCCGCACAGGAGTGACTCTCCTGATGTGTTGTGTTGCTTTCATGCTCCTTTAGCAGTTTAATCTTCAGTAAACTGAGGAGCGGCTGAAACTCGAGGTCCAAAGTTCAACCAAACACTTCTGAAAAGCTGCAGAGCTCAAGAGATTATCCTGCATAAGCATTAGCCCATCGATTCTGGGCCAGACAGAAGAAGAATCACAGCCCTGCAGTTTGACATGCATTTTTCATCCATGCCTGTCCAGAGCCATAAAGCATAAAACACGTCCTTTCGAGTCATCAGGGATGTTTCACTGTCATACTTTAAAGTGAAATTTCAATCTTAGGTTTAAAAGGAGTAAAGTGTTGCTCATATTTTGAGTGTTAAAGTGTCCTAGTTGTTGACATAGTTATAGTGTCATTTTAAACAAAAAGCCAAAGGCGAGGTTTTCTGACTGCACGCCAGACGTGATGAGAACCTTGTAAAAGATGCAAACGAATTAAATTAAATCTGCATGAAATTTGTGATGCAAATAAAAACAATTTTGCTGTTGTTTAAATTGAAATGATCTCACCTCCAGTAAATAATATGCCCAGTGCTCCTCTCTGTCCTGGCCCTGTCTGGGTGCCCAGCCTTTCTCCGTCCTCCCTGTTCTCCTTTTCCTTGCAGGCTCCAGGTCGGGCCTCTGCTCTGTTGGCCTTCAGACTGAGACGACTTGATGCAGTTACTGGACCTGTGCAGCTTTTCCATGCTTCACACAGCAGCACTGACCTGAGCCAGTCTGGAGTCTCAAGAAGGCTCCAGAATTTCCTTATCTGGGCAAATGCTGCTGATCCTGACCAGGGTAAGTTATTTTGAAAGCGTAATTAATAACAGTTACTAGTTACTTCTTCAAAAAAGTAACTGAGTTACAATATTCTAAAAGTACTTAATTACTTGAAAAGTAACTATTGCATTACTTTTAAAAACAACGTTTAACCCTCTGGGTATAATCGGCCATTTTTAACTATTTTCCCTCCTAATTTTACCTTTAAAAACTGATTATTTGCCTTGTTTTCATTCTTTTCAGCACAGCCTCACGTGTCTGAATTTACAGTCATGTTTTCATTTTGACAGACTTTACTAACACAGTTGATCTAAGATCAGACAAAAAACATACAATCAGAGTAGAAAAAGTGATATTTTTACTGTAACAACCACAAACATGTTTAATGAATCATATTTCATAACTTTAAATGCAAATATAAATTGTACATTTTAAAATCCAATGTACAAGTTTTGCAAACAACAAAGTTATTTGCATCCAATTCAATTCAATTTTATTTATATAAAGCAAGGAAGAAACCTCCAGCAGAACCAGGCTCAGGGAGGGGCGGCCATCTGCTGCGACCGGTTGGGGTGAGAGAAGGAAGACAGGATAAAGACATGCTGTGGAAGAGAGACAGAGATTAATAACAGATATGATTCAATGCAGAGAGGTCTATTAACACATAGTGAGTGAGAAAGGTGACTGGAAAGGAAAAACTCAATGCATCATGGGAATCCCCCGGCAGCCTACATCTATTGCAGCATAACTAAGGGAGGATTCAGGGTCACCTGGTCCAGCCCTAACTATATGCTTTAGCAAAAAGGAAAGTTTGAAGCCTAATCTTGAAAGTAGAGATAGTGTCTGTCTCCTGAATCCAAACTGGAAGCTGGTTCCACAGAAGAGGGGCCTGAAAACTGAAGGCTCTGCCTCCCATTCTACTTTTAAATACTCTAGGAACAACAAGTAGGCCTGCAGAGCGAGAGCGAAGTGCTCTAATAGGGTGATATGGTACTACAAGGTCATTAAGATAAGATGGGGCCTGATTATTTAAGACCTTGTATGTGAGGAGCAGGATTTTGAATTCAATTCTGGATTTAACAGGAAGCCAAAACAGGAGAAATCTGCTCTCTCTTTCTAGTCCCTGTCAGGACTCTTGCGGCAGCATTTTGGATTAGCTGAAGGCTTTTCAGGGAGTTTTTTGGACATCCTGATAATAATGAATCACAGTCGTCCAGCCTGGAAGTAATAAATGCATGAACTAGTTTGTCAGCGTCACTCTGAGACAGGATATTTCTAACTTTAGAGATGTTGCGCAAATGGAAGAACGCAGTCTTACATACATCCATTTACCTTTTACCTTGATTTTTTAAATAACCATTTCAAACTATTTACAGAACAATCAGCTGTTCTTCAATAAGACGCCACAAATTATTTGTGCCACTGCAAATATTTCTGTCCACTATAAAGGAAACATCACAGCCTGATACCTGCAGGTCTGAGCAGGTGTATCAGTCCTGTTTCTACCTGGAGACAGCAGTCGCCTCATTGTTCTGACACACAACACAAAACTATCCACAACACTACACACTAACTACACAAGACAACACACTAACTACACACTCCAAACACGCTAAACATCACAAATCTCTCACATCTCAAAACTCGCTCTCTCTCACTCCTAAATCTTCCGCCTCTTCCTAAACAACCAAACATCATGTGGCCATATCATTTTTTCATTGGTCGACATGGTGCATTTTTCCACCAACAGGAACGGGGTGGTTTTGGTCATAAGTAGTGGTGCAACGACGGATCGGATCAATTTTCCAATCAGCAAAAATAGAAAAAAAAGACAAAAATTCGAGTCTCCATTTACTTATTTAAGTATTTTTTGCCTATTAAAAAACATTCAACTGAAGACTCGTTCCACTCACTTATATAAATAAAATAACAACCTTTATTGTTCTGATTGTGGACATTTTACGAGGACAGAAAAGGACAGATGAGCTGCCCCGATGGCCTGATGTGACCTGATGGTGCGAGTCTGCGCTCCGTCTTGTAGGGGAAAAGCGTTCCTGCAAGACTGAGCGCACACGAGTCCTGACACGTCCGCGTATAATGGGAGTAATCACAGCTTTAATGATTTGTAAAGTGTTTTTGTGGTGTGGGTGTAGCTGGGTGCATTCATGCTGCAGGTGCCAGCCGCTGCTCCCAGGCTGCAGGGCCAAACACTCGCTAAAGTCTGATCGAGGTGATAATGACAAATAAATGAATAAAACGTCTGTGTAACGAAGCAAAAGCAGAGCGCTTCATACTGCAGTCCGGGTGTGCAGATGGTGTTTGTGGATGTGGACGCAGTCCGCACGGGTGAAGTGATGATTTTAAGGATTTAAAGATGATTTAGCATCTTTTATTTCTGAGGAGCTCAGCATGAAACCAGGAAACTGTTAGATAAGGTCTGTGAAGGCAGATATTTGAAGTTCACACAGAAACATTCTCGCATGAAAATATCTTAAAAGTTTATTTTGTGACCCAGACAGAGTAATATTTCAAACTCCGCCACTGCCTCGTTTGAGTTTTGGTCGAAATGCATTCTGGGATATTGCATTTCATCATTTCGAGCTGATTGGAGACCAAAACAGCCAATCAGATGTTTTTGCATCCAAGTCTGTGATTGGCTGGTTTTGTGGCACAAATATAACGGTGTAGAGAAAGAGTTGAGTGCGCACGGGCAGAAATGTTGAGAGCGCGAGCAACACATTGCGAGCAAGTGCAAAAACTGAGCGAGAGGGGCTGCTGTGTGTGTGTGTGGATAACAGCAAACACTGAAATACAGTTTAGGCTGACATCTGGGCCAGCAGTGTGTCTGCAACTGGCCTTGTGCTGGCCCATGTGTGGGCCACCTCTGGCAAACCTGATCTGGGCCACCAAAGGGCCGACATTCTTTCTGGTATGTGGGCCATGTGTAAGCACATTGTGAGGGCCAGATCAGGGCCATACCAAATGTGGGTATGAGACGTTTAAACGGAGAGCCTCTGCAGCAGGTTAAATCCTCTGTTGGTTTCATTTGATAAAGCTGGTTTTCTTTAAGCTGACATTATTTTTCCTCCCAGTGTGGCCAACTGGGACCAGAGGGGAGGCACTGGGACAGAGAACTCCATGTTGGACGGCCAAATTTGGCCTCCGAGCCTCTGTTTGCCTCCCAAGAACATTAAATAACAGTTTCCAGGATCAGATTCAGCCTTTGTTGGCCAACAATGGACTTTCTCTCAGTGAGCCTTTCATTCAGTGCAAACTATAAAAAGTGAAGTTATGAGGACCTCACAGACCAAGGATAACGAGGATTAGTGAGTCAGCTCTGTGGTTTCCTGGAGAAACCGCCGCAGTTATGGCATTAAGTCCTGCAGCTGCTTTTAAACAGACCTGCTCTCACATTTAAGTCTTTCATGGATTTGTTTTAACACTGAGCTGGTTTCTGTCATCCCAGGAGGAGCTCTGGTTCTGTGGTCAGATGAACGTGTTAGCAAGCTGTGTCGAGGTTAAAGTCACACCTGTTAAATCACCATAGTAACAGATGTTGAACACATCACCTGGTCAGGAGCAGGTAACGTTGAGAGGTTTGGTTTAAAATCAGCTGGAAGCTTCATGTTACCAAAAACCACTGAATGCATCGTCACTGAACGTGATCATGGGATCATGGGATCATGGGATCATGTGATCATGTGATCATGGGATCATGTGATCATGGGATCATGGGATCATGGGATCATACGCCGATGCAGAAAACCCTTAAATGCTGCTGTTCTGCTGCAAACATAGAACACACACCTGATCAATCAATCACATCCATTCACTGTGATGTCATTTCCTTCATCAGGCTGTGGGACGGGAAGCATTCATGTTTCCATGGATCCAGCCGTCACCGTAGAAATAAATGGCGGCACTGAGCGCGCTCAAACAAAATCATCTTGATTTTAAATTCTGTGCTACAAATGACAGGATTCACCAGTTTCTGCTGTGCTTTTGTCACCATTTTATCATCATCATCATACGATAACATCTCTGATCGGAGCAGGTGGCGCGCACAGGGATCATTTTGTGTGGAAGAAGGGTCACGTGACCTGAGAAAGGCCTGTTTTTTGTGAGCGTGCTCAGAGTTTGAAGCAGAGATCTGCTGGGTTTTAGGTTTGGTCGAGCCAGCTAACAGAGAATCCTGGTTTTCTTGAACTTCTGTAATGTCTCAATATTACTGAATACTTTTTTGATTCATTCATTCATTAGGTGAGTGAAGGGGCAGGTTAAAGATGGCAGTGAGAGCTGCTCTGACGGTTTGGCGATGTGGAGGCTGAGCTGAAGATGTTCATATGTTCACTGGGAGCAGAGAGAGGAGGGACAGCTCCGAGTCATGGAGCATGTGCAGAGGAGGAGGGTGGAGGATGAAGATGGAGCTGTCAGGCAGGAGGAGAAGAGGAAGACCTCAGAGGAGGTTCATGGATGTAGTGAAGGAGGACATGCAGAGGATGTGAGGAGGATGCTGAGACAGGAGCAGGTGAAGGTAGCTGAAAAAAGAGAATTTGTGTCTGTGATCACCATTTTTGTGTTTTTCAGAGACAAAAGCAAGAACTTTATTTTTATAGCACCTTTCTAAGCTAAAGTTAAAAACAGAAATCAAACAGAAAATCCTTGAAGTGAACTCCAGCTGTTACCCAGTGCTGCTCACAGGGATCACTCTCTGACACCGTGCCACCTTCACCGTGCATCACTGTGAACACATCTTTAATCTCAGGTCATTTCTGTGGACGGCGAGTAAAGGAGGAGCAGTTCTGTTTAAAGGTGCAGATCTGAGTCCTGCAGAGACTTGCCCCCCTGAGCCGTCCGCCTGAGGCACCAACCTTACCTAACAGATCACTACAGAGGGGCGGGGCTTACTCAGAGTAGGAGCACACAGGTGAATCGCTGTGTTTCTGGATCTTTGATCTGACTCAAATTAAAAACTGTTTTCTTTTCATCAGCTTTGGTTTAATTTATAAAGCAGTGACTTACACCAACAACCCCCCCCCCCCCCCCCCCCCCCCCACACACACACACACACACACACACACACTGTGCAGTAGATAAAGTGGAGCTCTCTGAACATTTGCTTGGAAAGCAAAGTCGGACCCTCCTGAATCACGTCTGGGATGCATGAGGCTCAGCAGCAGCTCGAGTGCTGCGGTCAATAAAGGAGGACAAAGAAACCTGCTGATAATCTGACTGCAGGACATTTTCTTTAAATTAAGTAAAGAGGTGTTAGGATGTGTGCACCGTGGAATTAAAGGCTTGTTACTCTAAGACTGAAAAGGAGTGAAAGCAAACAAACGGCTGAATTGCTTCCAGACCTGCACTGCAGCAATGAACAGAGGGAGGCTGAAACAGCCTGAAACATGCCTGTACAGGTCGAGTCAGCAGGCTCCATGCAGGCTGGTCTTCAGCAGCTCCTCTTCATCATCCTCCTCCTCCTCAGGCCGCGACAACACCTGGATTCTTTGGAAGTTTTTCTCTGATTGCCTCTGGGCTTCACTCCTCTTCATAAATCTTTCTGCTCTTATCGTCACCCATTCACTCGGCTGTCAGCGCTGATCTCACGCTCTCCTCTTCACTCACTCATTTTTTGGCACACTGACGGAAACCCCATCTGAACGTTGGAACGGCCCCTCCTCAAACATCCTCTGAAGAAACGAGAGTGACCTTCATCTGCTAAAAGGAGAGCCTGTACATGCCGTGTACACACTGTCACAGGGGAAATACTGCACTGCAAAGGTTACTGCAGTCAAAGTATGTGAGTAACGTGTACTTTGTGTACTTGAAGTTAAACAGTCACTAAAGCAACAACCAGTTATTGTTCAGAGAGAACTCAACCTCCACCAATGAGAACAGGATTACTGGTTTATTAGTTCAAACAGCCATCATTATCATAACCACAGCCACATAAAACAGACTGGGATCAACCAGGAGACAAAATCTTCATTGTAGAACAACAACAGATTAAAGAGCTCGAAGAAAATGTTTAAAAGTTGCTGCCAGTTCAGTTCAGTTTTATTTACACAGCGCCAAATCACAACAACAGTCTCCTCAAGGTGCTTTATATTGTAAGGTAGACCCCACAATAATACATACAACCATCTGCTGTGATTGGTTGGGGTGAGAGAAGGAAGACAGGATAAAAGGTTGATGTCAGGATCCAGATTTGTTCTGGTTCAGACGCTCGTCCCTGAGCTCTCTGAGGTCAGATATTCTCACAGCTCTTCTGTTAAATGCTCTGTGAGGAGGCGAACCGTACCTGCAGCCTGCTGCTCGCTGAGACCCGGAGGTTACGAGGTCAAAGTTTTTATGGCTGAGGTTGTGCAGAAGCTGCAGACGTTCAGCTGCTTTCACCAGAACAGTGTGCAGATTTGTTTCTGTCATTAGAGGTGGTAAATGAGAGGGTCTTCCTCCTGCTCGCTTCCTGTCCCTCCTCTCCTGTTTCCCCTCCTGCTGCTCTGAGGTTTTTTCCATATAAGGACACGTCACGCTGCTCCCTGCCTGTAACTGCATCTCTTTGGCCTCGATCGAGCTGGTTGGTTCACGTTTTCAGGAAGTCTGTTTTTACTGACATCGCCTCCATCCTCAGGAGGTTCAGGCCTAGCAGGCAGTAAATCCCATGTCCAGCCACTTCAGATCTCATCATTACATTAAGTGATGTCAGTCTCACTGATGTTCTCAGCAGAATTACTGCTTTGAGAATATTCCTGCTTGCACCGGCTGGTCTTAGTCAACCTCTGTATACAAAAGATGGCCACAGCCACCCTGACCTCACCTTGCTGTTGATGACAGAGCGTCTTCATCACTGCTTTTTCATTAGATGTTTTGAACAAGGAGGAACGTATCAATCAGTGTGTAGCCCCACCCCGAATCCCTCGCTGCTTCCTGTTCCTGTCTGACTCTGCAGGGACAAAAATCCCCAAAATAAACTTTCTGGTTTATAGGATCAGACCTGAAACAATTCACAATTAAATGTGGAAAACAAAAAGCAGCAGCTCCTGGTTTGTTTTAGGATCAGGACGGTGACTCATAATGCTGAGTCAGCGTCCTGCCTGAATGATTCCTGTCGCTGTTTGGACGCCAGCAGCAGAGATTTAACACGCTGATATTTGAGACGCTGGCTCCTTTGTGTTTTTGAAAGATAAGTGATAATAAGACTCCACATGGCTTGGTAGCAGCTGCCAGGGGATGTGTAATTCCCGTATCTGTGTGCGTTTACATCTGATGACGACCATTTAATGTACCGATGACATCTGAACAGCAAATCAGCATTTGTGAGGAAATGGAGGAGAATCTGCTGAACACTGTGCAAGAGAATAGAGATTAATGAAGTGATGAGAGCAGCTGAGAGTGTGTCAGGTGTGCTCTAAGCCAGGTTTACCTTGACCTGACCACATGGACCTGATCGCTTTGACCTGATCGCATGGACCTGACTAAATGGTACTGATCACATGGACCTGATCACATGGTACTGATCACATGGACCTGATCACATGGTACTGATCACATGGACCTGATCAAATTGACCTGATCGCATGGACCTGATCACATGGTACTGATCACATGGACCTGATCAAATTGACCTGATCGCATGGACCTGATCACATGGACCTGATCACATGGTACTGATCACATGGACCTGATCACATGGTACTGATCACATGGACCTGATCAAATTGACCTGATCGTATGGTACTGATCACATGGTCCTGATCACATGGACTTGATCACATGGTACTGATCACATGGACCTGATCAAATTGACCTGATCACATGGACCTGATCACATGGTCCTGATCGTATGGTACTGATCACATGGTCCTGATCACATGGACTTGATCACATGGTACTGATCACATGGACCTGATCGCTTTGACCTGATCGCATGGACCTGACTAAATGGTACTGATCACATGGACCTGATCACATGGTACTGATCACATGGACCTGATCACATGGTACTGATCACATGGACCTGATCAAATTGACCTGATCGCATGGACCTGATCACATGGTACTGATCACATGGACCTGATCAAATTGACCTGATCGCATGGACCTGATCACATGGACCTGATCACATGGTACTGATCACATGGTACTGATCACATGGACCTGATCAAATTGACCTGATCGTATGGTACTGATCACATGGTCCTGATCACATGGACTTGATCACATGGTACTGATCACATGGACCTGATCAAATTGACCTGATCACATGGACCTGATCACATGGTCCTGATCGTATGGTACTGATCACATGGTCCTGATCACATGGACTTGATCACATGGTACTGATCACATGGACCTGATCAAATTGACCTGATCACATGGACCTGATCACATGGTCCTGATCGTATGGTACTGATCACATGGACCTGATCACATGGATCTGATGGCATCGACCTGATCACATTGAACTGATCACATGGTCCTGATTGCATTGACCTGATCACATGGACCTGATCACATGAACCTGATCACATGGTCCTGATTGCATGAACCTGATCACACGCTGTCAGCCATGAAAGGCAGCCAGCTCTGCACGCCTGTCCATGAAGTACAGATACTATAACACCGGTGATTGAAACAGATTAGTGGAGGACCTGCGAGCCACTCTGTTACTCCTCTCACTGTCAGTAAACTGTGATGCTGCATGATGAGAACAATCTGAGGGAGAACTTGTCACATTCGTCCACCTGGTGGGTTTATTCGCTCACCTTTCACATCGATGGTGCGGTAGAAAGATTAAAATCATTTATCAAGCTTTATATGATGAGTAAAATCCAGCCCAGAGGCATCAGATGCTAAAACCTGACTTCAGAATAACGAATAATGGTTTCTAAATGGTGTTGCACAATAAAGACTGACAGCAGATCAGTTTCTATTCATGTGCTGCCAAGTTTCAGACATTTGTGCCAACACACTCCGGTTCTTCCAGCGCAGCGTGTGCACAAAAGCCAACAAGCCGTCAGCCATGAAGTGACGGACGATTCCCGCCCGCCGCTCACACAGAGGCGTGAAAGGTGACACAAATATGTTCAAACACACTTTGTTTCACACGCTGATAGCTGCCCACCTAGTAGTGTCCCATGTACACTACAAGGCTCACACCCCTCTATCACCACGAACAGGTGATAGACACATGAGTCCTGACCTAAACTCACAGCCTCTGCATGTCCTGCTAACACCAGGGCTTCACGTCTGTCTTATTAATTTCATTTGCTCTTGGAGATGACTCCATTGTGCGATCTGGTTTGAATCTGGTGCATTTGTGGGGTTTTTGTGGGAAGGTCCTTGGAGTTGATGTCTGTCCAGGTGTTGAAGGTCCCTCGTGTTGTTGGGGCGTCACTGCTGGAATAAGCCAGTCTCTCTAAAGGCAGAAGCGAGACAAAGATGCAGTTTGTTCATACTCTGTTTCATCCGTGTCCTGAAACATCAGCATGTTTTAAATGTTATTTGATGAGAAAGCGTGTCCTCAGCGTGTTTGAAGTTTTAAAATCCATCTGGTTTTGGCAAAACCTGACAAATATTTGGGGCCTCCTCGCTGCTACAGGATCAGCTCAGTGTTTCTTTAACTTATTAAGTAAAAGTAAAATTTTATTTATATAGCACCTTTCAAGACAAAAATCACAAAGTGCTTCACAGTGAAATACCAAGGCATTTAAAACAAAACAGGCAAAAATATGAGTTTTATGTTGTTTTTTTAAGTCCACAGATCTTAAGCTCAGAAGAAAGGAGTTCCCCAGTCTGTGGGCCACAGTGGCAAAAGCTCTGTGTCCCGCAGTTCTCAGTCTTGTATGCTGTATAACAATTAGGCCCTGATCACATGACCTCAGGGACCAGCTAGGGACATAGGGCTGTAGAAGTTCAATGATGTCAGCTGGTGCTGGTCCACAAAGAGCTCTGAAAAGTCAACCAGAATCTTTAAATGGACTCTGAATTCAATAGGGAGCCAATGCAGCTGTATTAGCTACAGCGTGATGCCTTGCTGCAGCGTTTGGAACAACCTGCAGACGCTCCAGGGGGTTTTTGCTTAGACATATAAACAGTGATTTACAGTAGTCCAAACGTGATGAAATGAATGCATGTATAGCAATCTCCCGTTCAGTGCGTGATACAATAGGACTTAATAGAGGAATGTTTCTTATGTGATAAAAGCAGGACCACACCAGAGATTTGACGTGAACATCCAAAGTGAGAGCAGGGTCAAAGGTTACCCCTAAGTTCCTGACTGATGATTTCACAAATGTTGCAAGGGGACCAAGAGCATTCATTATCTTAGGTATGTGTCTATCAGGAGCTCATACAAGGACTTCGGTCTTTCCTTCATTAAGTTGGAGAAAGTCATCAGCCATCAACCTTTAATGGATTCTAAGCACTCATTCAGAATCTGCAGGTTAGAAACATCTTGGGGTTTAAATATATGACTGGATGTCATCTGCATAGCAGTGATAGCAAATGTCCTCAAAGGTGCTCAAAATATACCAAAGAGGAATTAGATCTCTTAGAAAAAATAAGGGCCCCAATACAGAACCTTGTGGTGCACCACAGGTAAGAGAAGTGGAAGATGACTGTACTTAGAAAGTGCCACAGAAAAGCATCGTTATATGAGGAGTTATACGGAGAACCACTGCAAGGCAGATCTAGATACACCGACCCAGTATTTCAGTCTTTAAAGCAGAATGTGGTGGTCAACCATACCAAAGGCCGATATGAGGTCCAACAGTTTGTTGGACAAGAACAAGAACATTGTCCAACAATCTGCATTCAGTTTGGGCCAAATTTGACTTCAAACCAATGAAAAAGCGCGCATCAGTGCTCACAGGTCAGCTGATTGACGATGGAGGTATCTGCATAAAATGTAAATATGCTTAAACATGATGCACCACACTTCATTCACATTTCACCTCATCCTAGTGAGACGTGACTGTTTTCATTATTTTGAGTCTGTTCCATTTGTTGTAAAAAAGCTGCACCAAAGTCCATCAGATGTGACCAGATTCGACAAACCGTCTGACCTGTTCAAACACTTCATTCCTTTATCCCTGTGGAACTGGTGGAGGGCAAATATCTGCCGTACAAACAGTAACAGGACACTTTTTAGCTAAAACTCCAACTAACTAGTTTCCTATTAGTCAAACAAAGAAGACTTCCAACTTTTAACCAAACTCCATTCAGTTTCTGTCAGAATTGAGTGTCTGCTGGAGTGAAGCAGGTTTACAGCAGGTTTACAGCAGAGAGCTGAAGGCATAAAATCAGGTCACGCTGTGTTTGCAGTAAAAGGAAACGTTAAAGCTGCGGCGTGCGATGGCGATTTGTAGGTGAGAGACTGTAAATCACTTAGTCAGCTTCTGTTGTTGTGTTAAAGTGAACGTTTGTCATCTTAATAACCTGCTAAGCTTCTGTTTTCTTTACTGATCCTACTCTGCTCATGTAAGATCTCCGTTTAACATTTGGCTTGATTCAGGTAGTCAGGTGTTTCGTTGACATGGCAACAAGCTTGTTAACAGAAGAACTAACCGACTGCCTGTGAGAGAAAAGTGAAGATCAAAAGAAACAAAAGACGCGGAGGAGATGGAGGCTGAGATTAGAGGCGCGAGTATCAGTGCGGTAAAAAGGCTCTGTTCCAACAGGCCTCTGGGAAATACCTGCCATAACTCCACCTGCAGGTCTGTACCTGAGGCAGCACACGCCCTCTCCCAGCACCGGGTGTTGTGTTACAGTGACCTGCACTCCATGAGAACTGTGCTGGATTCATTTGTCTTCATCTGTTTGTCTTCATCCTGACATCAGTTTTTATTCTGGCAGAAAATATAAAAAGTACAAAACAATACAAAACAGACACACACAGGCAGGAGCTGTATCTGTCATTTCCAGCTCATCCTGCTAAAGCACAGAGGATCTCCCAGCATCATCCACCTTGCTGTCCCTGTTTGTGCCACAGAGGAACAAAGAGAAGGAAAGTTCTCCACACACATTTCTGCAACCTGTGAGCTGCTCCAGGTTTTGTGAAGTTGAGCTTAAACCTCACTCGATGCTGTTTAACTTGTCCGTCCTTCCAGGGTTATGAAAGATAATTTATCAAAACAAATATTTTACCTAAAGCATTTGTTTACCCTGAGCACTGAAATGTAGACATAACTCACTCACACAGGGGTAAACGTGCATGCCATATGGGTAACAGTAAGTGGACCCCACAGTTCAAATACTCACATTTGGTCACTGCGACTGGTTGCAATGGTTCTACTTTAAAATCTTTTATTTTAAAGGTGAAAATTTTATAAAAATCTGTGTAATCCTGCTGCTCATGAGGGGATGTAAGTATTTCTGTGTTATTCATGGTTATGTGTGTTGCTGTGACAGGATTAAGACGAGGCCTTGTGCTGCTGCCGTACCTGCAGGCTGCTGACAGGACCGACCAGTTTCCTGCAGACCTTTCACTGTGGAGCTGTTCCCGTCACTACACACCCACCTGTCATCGCCGAGCTGCTGTGACACGTACGTTCGACACCCACCAAACCTCCACAGCTGCAATTAAGTTGTGCTCAAAGGAGGGAGTGGTTGAAATATCTGATGGAGATCTGTCAAACAAACCTGCAGCTCTGGCAGCTTCACAGCTCCGGCAACAAAAACATTCCACATGCTTCTGTTGGCGAACGTCTCAATGTGCTCTGTGTGTTAGCAAGAAAAACGCAGATAAGAAAGTGGTGCGCAAAAACAGAGTAGTGACAGAATCGATGCGCATTATTGATATTTGAAGCATGTGTACCTGCACATGCATGCTTATTAACACACGGGTACTGTGGGATATGTTTTTTAAGCGCTCATGCTCTCGTCCACTCCCCGCAAAAAAATTAGCAGCTGTGCGGCATCTGTGGCGTCGGTGCTCTCATCGCAGGCGATGGAGTAAACATCGAAAGCACAGCTTTATCAGACAGTTGCAGTTTAATGTTGGCTGATGAGTCTTCAATGCGTTGCACGACTGGATTCTGGACACGCTGACGTTGTTGAAGTCCTGCACTTTTTCCACATTATTTCGGTGACTTTAACGAGGCCGTGTTTTATGAGGTCTCCATCTGAAAAAGGCTCGCCATGTCTCACGATGAGTTGGGCGACCTCATAGCTGCTATTGGAGCCTTTTCCTGCAGGAGACCTACCCTTTGCTTTAATTTCTGCTCTCTCAGCACTAGTGTTGGATGCACAGGCCTGATGTTTGGTTTCATAATGACGTCATACATTATACTCTTTCATAACTGCCACAGTTTCAGTGCAGATCAAACAGACACACTTCCCCTTGAGTTCTTTGAAGAAATATTCACTCTCCCACCATGTCTGAAATTTTCAGCACTCACTTTTCTACCTTTCGCTTCTTTGGTTCTGACCTGTTTAGTAACTTGGGGTAAATTTCTTCTGTGATTGTCCTTTTTGGTGGAGCAACTGCTCCAACAGCAACTGCTGCTGGATCAACAGCAGCTCCCCTGGTGTTAAAACTAAGAAGTGCAATACACTCAGGCAAAAGTTGAAGTGCGGCCTTATTCTATTCTATTTATAAAATTACTTGCGGGCCATTCCTGTGCATACCGCAGGAATGGCGATCCCACAGCTGAATCATCTTTCATCTTCTACATCAACATTCTCACCTGAGTTAATGAGAAAATTATTGAAATGATGCCAGCAGGTCCTTTCATCTGATCACTCTTCATAACAGTCTTGAGTATATGCAATATGCTATTCTAAAAACTGAAGCAGCAAACTTTGTGAAAACCAATATTTGTGTCTTTCTCAAAACCTTTGGCCACAACTCTATCCTCAACTCTAATCCTTTCCAAGTTGCTGTAGTAAACTGATAACTTTCTTTTTGTATTTGCTTGTAGGGTCTTGTCTTCAGGCTTCGTAGGTATTGTTGTCTCTGAGGAGTGTAGTCAATTTGTGTGATAATCCGTTGTGTTTAGACGGCTGGTGATATGGTGATGTTTTGATCTTTGCTCAGGGATGTGACAGCCTGTCGTTTTGGGGAACTTCAGCTTTGGGAAAGTATAAAAATAATTATAGACACAGGTGTGCAGTGAGCTCCATATTTACCTGTGTCAGCAGGTCATCTTCACCGCGTCCAGCTGAAATTTGCCTTAATGAGCAGCTGAACATGTGTACCTAACAATGTATGAATATACTGAATATGCTCCAGTTTTGAAATGATGCCTGATTTTTACAAACATACTTATCATTTCAATATGACTCATGGAGAAAGACTCCTGATGCACCACTGAGTAAGAAGATGAGGAGAGAGTATGGAGGAAGGTCACTTTGTCTCTGCTGCCCTCTGGTGGTTAGACTGAATGTGCAGCAGTCATAGGTGGAGGCCGTGTATTCATTGACAATTGCCTCAGATTTCAGAGGTTTTCCTGCGTTCAGGCTGCTGATGAAGGAAAGCTCACTGTGCTCTTCCTGTGTTTCACTAAGAGCTACAAAACTAAACTACTTTACAAAGCCAGCAGCAGTGAGTCTGTTTGAGTCTGTTTCACAACCTGAGTTAAAACGTCTCATCAGACACTTTGGATGGTTCATGACTTTATCGCTTTCATGTTCCTAAAGAGGAAACAGGACACAGATTAATATTCAGCTTTATTTCCCAGGTCAAAGTGTACAAATTAGATTTCTCTGGTTAACACAGAAGGATGCTGATGAAGATGGAAAACAGAACCTGAACAAGCTGTTATTGGACTCGACATTTAAAAACAATCCCCAGCGAGGATACGACTGTAACGTTAATCTGCTGATTCTGAAGTTCAATAACAAGTCCTGGTGCTTACTGTCGTATGTTGCTCAACATGAACTTTTAGGAGAAGCTGACGAAGCACCTTTGCCTCCTGGTGTCACTCCAACACCTGAAGCATCTGCTTTGTTTCCCATAAAGAAGACAAACGTTAAAAGCTGGTTTTCTTGTACGATGTTATACAAATCTAAGTTATTATTAACCAAGGAAATGAAACCAACCATTTAAAGCCCAAACCTGTGGCTTGTCCTCTAAATGTGAAACAAATGTCTTCTTTTTAACATGTATTTGTTAACAGTGTTGGGAAGGTTACTTTTCAAATGTATCCCATTACAGATTACAGATTACATGCCCCAAAATGTATTCTGTAACGTATTCCGTTACGTTACTCAATGAGAGTAACGTAACGGAATACTTTGGATTACTTAATATATTATCATGCTGTTTACAACTACATGAATGTGATTTATTACTATTACTGAAGGTTACTCTCCATACCAACACCAGGCTGCAAGTACAGGTGATGTCAAGGCCTTTTATTTTCCACACACCAAAAAAGTCCAAGAAAAGGCCGTGGGTGGCAATGGGAGGTTTGTTTTAGAACGCACTTCTGACTCCATTGTTTTAAAATCATATGGCGTTTATTTCGTGCAAAATTATGAACAAAAATCAACCAAATAACTTCTTAAAACTTAAAATTAAATGAAAGTTAACTTAATTTGCTTTAACAACTTCAAAAGTGGTCAAAAAATCATTTTCTAACCCTCCCGTCTTCCCATCAGACATTTGGCAAACAAAAAATATATCCTCACCACACCCCTCCAGGGTGCTCTTAATCCCGTGATTAATGGGAGGGTCCATAAGCCAATAAACCAATCACTTTCCAAAACCTTTTCCAATAAAATGAATTACAAATTTACATAACAAAACTAGGTCAGCATATTCTTACAACTTTAAAGAAAAAACAAAAATTAATACAAATTGCGTTTTATAAACATTCAACAAAAATGGCCACAACAGGTGACGTGGGCCGTGAGACATTAGACATTTGAGCCTCTTAATGCGTGTTTGTTTGGGTTTCCACCGGCGTGGAATTACCAAAAATAGAGAGGACATAGCCGAACATATGAAACAGGAAAATACCGCCGTGTAATCCGTTTATTTAAACAAAGTAACTGTATTCTGAATACCACCTTTTTCAACTGTAACTGTAACAGAATACAGTTACTCATATTTTGGATTTTAAATACGTAACTGCGGTGCATGTACTCCGTTACTCCCCAACACTGTTGCGTAACAGCATCATGTTCTACACGTCATTCTTCCAGCATCATCGTATTTTAACACTCTGAGATTTGGAAACAAAACACTGATTTCGTCTTTAGACACTTTCAGTGTGAATGAAACAGCTTCAGAGCTTAAAAGTGTTAAACATGTCTGCTGCCTGTGTACCTGTCAGGCTGAAAATATTCAACTTATAGAGATAAAAACTGCTGTGTGGTCACGGCTCCGTTAAATTCAATGTCTATGGGCACTGGTTCAGCTCAGTGGGATGATCAGACAACCATATGCTGCGTGGTTGAGTGCGGCCGGCCCGGGTTTGAATCCGACCTGCGGCCCTTTGCTGCGTGTCCTTCCTGTCAGTCTTTAATGTCCTTATGAGGAAAAGCCTAAAATAATAATAAATTTGTAAAAAATCACTATTTAATGTAGAAAAAGAATCAGCTGATTTTGAGGGGGAAATATCACCCTACTCAGACTTGCATGATGTCATCGACGCCCTCGGGGTCAGAGGTCATGACCCTGACACCTGTGGTCAGCGAGCGCTGTACGAGAGGCGAGGGAGCTGCAAGGCAAGAGAGACGATTCTTAATGTTGTTAAACAGAGTGACACTTCATCACAGCGTACTTTTGAAAACATCTGAACGTATAAACAAACAGTCTGTAAACAAAACAACGGAACAAACAGTAGCAGCTTTGCCTCTTCATACGACACAGGTTAGATGCTCCCTGCTGTACCGAATCAAATGTTCTTTAGTTTCACATAAATTCATGCAGACGTCAGAAGCGTCGATCCAGGCATTTAGAATCTACAGCACAGATTTCCATGAGCTCAGGCTTTGTGTATTTTATGTGATTTCTTTTTTCAGCATGTTTGAAAACAGCCTCAGTAATCCGAGAAAGTTAACGTGTGCATGCGTCAGTTCAATTCAGCTTTATTTATAAGCCACCAAATCACAACAGCAATTAATACTGAAAAGTAAAGACCCCACAACGATGTTCTTATTTCAGATCAGGTCATTGCTCGTGTAGCATTACTTTCTCTTCATGCTGCACATGAACTCCTCAGATGTGTTTGTATTGTTGTCTTTGTGACTTTGATCTCACCTGCAGCCTTTTGTTGTTGTTCTTGTTGTCATGGTTGCTGTTGTTGTTGTTGTTGTCGTGGTTGTCGGGCTCTCTGAGCTTGTCGTTGTCTCTCCTGACTTCTCTCCCTCCCTGCAGCTGAGATCGTTAGTGCCGCCATCTTGCAGACGCTGATCTTCTCCTTGCTGCTTCCGGCTTGGCTTCCCGTGCTCCTGATTGGCCGATCGCTGCTGCTGATGACCCTACCCACGGTGTTATTGGTCCTCCCTGAACTGCTGATCCTCACTCCAGCATGACTGCTGAGTCTATCATTGCTACCAGCGACTTTGGATCCGCTTCCTGCGCCGCTAATCCGGTTCCCAGCAGCCTTTGAACTGCTTAGCCACCCCCCACTGCCCCCGATCCTCCTCCCGGGGCTCGGCGCTCTTTGCCTGTTGGTTGTCCTCTCTCCCCCGCCCCTCCCTGCACTCCCCACGCTGCTGCTGCGCCTCACGACACTGGCCGAGCTCAGCCTGCCACCACTTCCAGCACTATTGAGTCTACGCCCACTGCTGACGTAGCTGCTGGGAGGACTGACCATCCTGCTCCTGACACTGACCCTGTCAGCACTATCAGCTCTGCTCACACGACCAGGACTCCCACAATACACTGCCCACTCCCCACGGCTGAACCTCCCTGCTCCTGGTGTTCCTGGTGGGCTTGTTGCTATGTGTGTGGCTGCTGAGCGACAGTCTTTGCTATCGCTGCTCATGCATCCAGCAGGCCGACCGTAAACCTTCCACTCCCCACAGCTAAATATCCCAGCTCCTGGTGGGGTTGTGGCCAAGTTTGTGGCAGGTGAAAGGCGTTCTTTGCTCTCAGCACCCAGCGAGCTATCGCTGCCAGCCCTGCTGTTCTTACGTCCAAGACTGCCTCCGTAAAATATCCACTCTGCACTCCCTCTCCTCCCAAATCTCCCTGCTTCTGGTGGACTTGTCGCAAGATTTCCATTCATGGATGAGTTTTCTCCACCCCTTTCATTGGGTAAGCTAGTCCCAGCGTCTAAGCTGTTCTTACGTGTAAGACTGTCACCATAAACCATCCACCGCCTACTTCCAAATCTCCCGTCTTCTGGAAGATGGTCCTTGCTCCCTGAGTTAGGTGAGCTGACACTCATATGTCCCAAGCAGCCACCATAAACCATAAAGTCTCCACTGAATCTTCCCTTTACCGCTGCTGTACCCACTTGTGCATCTCCACTGCTGCTAAAACCTCCTGGCTTGCTAGAGGCCATTCCTCTGTTGGAAAGGGTATTTCCAAAGCTTGCTTCTTCGGCATTACCTGTTTGGTTCTTCTCTTGCCAGTCACCGTTTCTCTGCCCCCTGATACCTCTATTCATAGTCACACCTCCTATCTTATCTTCATCTGCAGGACCACTTACATCTTTGCCTCTGGACCTTCTTGCATCTCTTCTGCGATAAAGGCCTCCAAAACCAAGCTGTTCCTCTCTGTCTGCTATGATACTTCGTCTATCTCCAAACACCGAGCCTCCATGACTGCTGCTCACCTGAAGGCTGCTTCTCTGACTGGTTGGTCTAGAACTTATCTTTGTGTCATTCAGCTTCATTCCCCTTCCTTCATAACCTTGAAATGGCCTAAAAAGCACACCCCGGTTTCCCTCTGACATTATGACTTCCGTATCTCTGTCTTCTGGCAATGATCCATCTCCACTAAATGATACCGACTGTCCGTCCTCCTTTGTTGACAGAATGAATTTCTCTCCTGGGTGAACACGTGCATTTGCCTCAGTCAGACTTCCTGCCTCTTCTTTTACATCACTATCTGGACTGAGACATATGTCTGAGTCATTTGGACTCTGAAGTAGATCAGGACTTGCAATGTGGTCTTCCACATCTACTGGGGAAAACACTTGATCTGTAAGGTTTAGCATGACCTCGGTCTCATCCGGACTCACGCATATGTTTGGGCTCAAGCAGCTGGGTGAATTTGTTTCACCAACTGACAAATGGACTTCTGTTGGACTTTGTAACTCTTCATAAGAGGAACAGCTCAAACCGACACCAGAATCTGTTAAACTTGTAGATATATTTGACGCCTCTTCACCTGAAAGATCACCTGTCTCCTTCTTAGACTCGACTGGATCCAGCTTTACCTCGCTGGCATTGTTGACTGTTTTCATTTCATCCACTTCTGCCTTTAAACCATCTGTATGTTGAATATAACACTTTTGGTTTTCCTTGCTTTCTGGAGAAGAAATGGCGACACTGGTCCATGAATCTGCATCCTTCACAAGTTTGTTGTTGGACATATTTGTTAAACTTTTATCTAAACTCAGGACAATCAAAGTATCTTCTGCTTCTTCCTTTCTGTCTACAAGCCCATCATCCACCTCAGTCATATCCTCAGTTGGGTTCAAACATGTGTGTGGATCGTCTGGTGTGAGATGCGGTTCTGGCTCGGTGGAACTCTTCATTGAACACTTTTCTGGATTCAAGCATGCATCTGGCTTTGTTGGACTCATTGATTCCTCTTCTCTTGGACTCTGATGCTCTTCAGGGCTGGAGGAACTTAAAGCCACACCAGAACCAGTTAGACTTATAGACATTTCTGAGTTTGTAGCACTGGAATATATCTCCTGACTTTGCAGATTTATCAGCTCATTTTCTGATATAAGATGGTTCGTCTTCACTTCCTTGCAGTCGTGGAGTTCTTCTACTTTGTCTACTTCTTCCTTTAAGTTCTCAGCACTTGTAGTTTTACTGTGAAGCTTGTTATTAATTTCTGAGATACTAGACAAAAAATGTTCATTGTCATGCACTGCAGGTTTGGCTTCTATGAGTTTCTTCAGTTCGGTTTTGGACAATCCCAAACTCTGATCAAGGATTAGAACATCTTCTGCGTCTACTGTTTGTTTTCCAGACCTTCCATTTGTTCCTTTATCTGTTTCTTTCATAAGGGCTACCTGAACCTTACTTGATCTAAACACTGGAGGAGATCCTGGCTTGTGCACTGTACTGACATTTTCCTCCATGTCCCTGACAGCTTCTGGTGGAGTCTCAGCCTCCCTGATGATGATCTTTGTTGGATCTTTTTCCTTTGCTTGGAAGGAGGCTTCAATTGGATCCATCTCAGTAAAGATCAAAGCTTCTCTCACTTTTACCTCAACAGCAACTGGTTTGCAGAGATAAAACGAGGTCTCATGCATTACAAAATGTGTTTTTTGAATTACGTCTGGTCCTGCAGAAGGAGTGTTTTTGTTAGTCTCCATGTCTGTCCCTCTGTCAGTAGAGAGTGAACCAGCTTGTTTGGAAGTAAAGGTCTCTTGTTTGGTCTGGAAGGCATCGATGCTGTCAGGAACCAGAGCTGCGATTACTCCTGTTTTGGAAGTCTTGACCAAAGCCCGCACGTCTCGGCTAGTTTGAGCCCCAACATCATGATCTTTAGTAAGGACTTCCACAGGGCTCCTCTGTCTGCTGCCTGTCTCTGTAGAAATGATGGACTTGCACACTTTTTTATAAAGCACTACGGTTCTCTGGTTTTCAGAGTTTTGGATGGTCTCCATCAGAGGCTTGGTCAGTGTTCTAGGTGAGTTATTTGGATGTTTGTTGTGGACAAAATCTGACTGGGCTGCAGTCGCTGTTTTCGGTGAAACTATTGGTGTTTGTTCAAGAGTGTGAACGCGGCCGCCCTGAACACTGGCGGTCCTGAATGTGGGTTTTCTGGTCTCAAGACAGGAAGATCTGACATCTGGCTTGGAGTTAAAGTTGACATGTGAAACTCTAAAAAGATAAAACAAGACAAAGGCAAGAGCAAAAAAACTGAAGATTAATAACTGAAAGGGGGCGTATTCATCTATTCCTCTATCATCATCTCATACCCCTGACGGTCCACGCTGTCCAGCAGCTGCTTGTAGTCCCGTATCTCGGCCCCCAGTTGGTTCTTGACGTCCAGCAGTGACTGATGGTCTGCAGCCTGCTGTGCTGCAGCCTGGAGCACCGAGTCCAGGTCTCTGCACAAACCATCTGCTGACTCCTGTAGGACCACCAGCTGCTGGAGTAATGACTCCTTCTGCTCCCGACCAGAGGACTCCAACACCAAGACCTGGGCAGACAGGAAGACTCATTCTAATCCTGTTTTTTATCTTGACTCTGATGGTTTTGGTTTTGTCTTTTAGTCCTGACTTTGAGAAAACTCTGGAGATGTTTCAAGTCTGACCGGCTTTTGGCTTCAGCTGTTGATTGGCTCTTTGGGGGAGGAGTTCATAAAACATGTGTTATTGTGAAGATTATCTTGCTAAACTAAAGCATCAACCCAATCTAGAAGACTGGAAAAAACTAAATGACATGTGGCTGAAGGAACCAGAGGAACTCACAGGTGGGCCTACAGGTTCCTGGTCAGAACATCGGAGTGCTGGTGTGTAGTTTGATCTTACCGCAGCCTGAAGTCGCGTCAGTTCTGCTGTCAGACAGCACACTTCTCTCCTCATTGCTTCTAGCTCGGCTCTGTCAGCATCGGACCCCAATGAAGGGTCAAAGGTCACCTGTGAAATGCTCTGCATGGACAGCTGAACACAAAACACCTGTTAAAATGCTTTTGCATTATTATCCTTATTAATGTTCCCTTTATGTTAAAATACAGGTGTGCAGGTGTGAGTGTGCCTACCTGAGTCTTGCACCTGGGTTTGCTCTTGCTCTTGTCCAGGTGTCCAACACTCGTCTGTCTCAGGTGGTCCACCTGTTGGATCAGGTCTGAAGACTCAGTGATGTGCATCTCAGCTGCTACACAGGTAGGCAGGAAAGGGGTGTAGGTTTTTTTAAGCATCCAGGTGAGATTGTTTTACCTGCTGGCGTTGAGTCTGCAGATCCGCTTTCTCTTGCTTTTGCTCATTCAGCAGATTCTGAAGCTCAGGCAGAATGTGAACTTTCAGGACCTCCCCCAGCAGCCCGAGGTCACTAAGCTCCGCCTCCAGATGAGTACGCTGCTCACGCACCTTTTGGCACCTGCACACACAGCAAAGGATCATGGGACATGTCTTCATTTATCTGTCTAGATGTTCAGCTATATTTGGCCACAGCCATGTTGTTGCGTGTAGGTGTGATCATGCTTGGACGACAGGTTAAGTTATCAGAACAACAGATTAAGCTAGCAGCTAGCAGCTACAGCACGGTGATGAAGCGACGCTTTGACTGGTTTGAATGATGGAGGAGTTGCGTGATTTTGTAGTTTTCACGTTAAATTACAAAAGTGTGACAGTTACATAAACGTGTTGGGATGAAAATCTGCATTTTAAACTGAGCTCGTTCTCCTGTTTGAAACCGGCGGCAGACTCTGTGATGTTTTTTATCCCGTACAGACCTCTGCACTCATACTCTGACGTGCATTAGAGACCCACGAGGCAGGTATGATTATATCGCTGGCGTGGCTCTACCTTTCTTTGAGGTCGAAGACGGTGAGTTCTGCTTCGAGTAACTGCAGCTTCGCTTGAGCCTGGGCCGAGAGACATTCACTGATCTGTGAGAGAGAGAGAGAGAAGCTTTATTCTGTGGTGGGAGGAGGTGCAAACGTCTGGGCGGAGAATCACAAATAAATAAATTTCCTTAATGACTTCTCTGGTTTTTACAGGACACGCCAGGTTTTTAGTCTGTCACATTTTGGACTCGTCCAAACCCGTCTGACCATTAAACACAGGTACAGCATCCTGACACCACCTGAGAAACTCGTTTAACCTTTGATTGTAAGGTTAGAACTGATTAACTGGGAGCCCTCTGGCACTGACTCACTTCTGGAGCCTCTAGTGGGCGTTAGAGGAACTGCAGGCTTTGGTAGTTCCAGTGTTTGGCTTCATTTTCCAGCCTGCAGGTTGATGCCTGGATCAGATTGTTTGGCTTTGACTTGGAACAGAACTGGTAAATGTTTTAATCTCTGGGCTCGACTGAGGACTTCATCATTAAATGATCACAGAACTGCAGAGACTCTAAAGCTGCGACAAGCTGCAACAAGAATAAATTTGACATCAATTTGTTTCCAGCTTCGCTGTCTGCACATGTTCTTTGCTTTACTTTATGACTCCTCTGACACATCACATCTGTTAACAGCAGAACACCTCAGAGTCCTTCAGATTTATGTCTGGTTTCAATCACAGGAAATACAAGTTGATAAGACAGGAAGGACAGAGCATGTAAGAAAGAAAAAGTGACAGACGGAAAGAAATGGACAACAAAGACACTGAACTGTGATGACACAAGACCATGCCATCCTTTATTTACAGTCTACCTGGCCCTGCAGCAGGGAGGCGGTCCTCAGGTGTCCGTCCAGCCACCTCAACTCTCGGGGACACTTTCTGTCCAGCTCCTCCTCGATCTGATGCTCCAGCCTCTGATTGGCTGCCTCGAGATGCTTGACCTGCACAAACAAACAAACAAACAAACAAACAAACAAACAAACAAACAAACATTCTCTGTCATTCTGTTGTATGAGTGAATCACCGTGTTCTCTGCGTACATTCAAACAGCTCTGGGAAACATTATGTTTCAGATCTTAGTTTTAAACGTGACATCATGAAACACAATCTTTGGTTCATGATTTCTTCCTTTTGATTTTGATTTATTGTGGTCTTAAAATTTCAAATCAATAACAGGACTTTATCGATCAATCTTTAAGCAGTGCAAACGTCCATAAAGAAATCGGATGTTTTTTTGTCCTCCAAGTCTTTCAGATCCTTTTAACTGCTGCTCATTAGTCTCAGTTGGAACAATGAAGCATGCTGCCTCCATCCTACCTGCTGCAGGTATGAAGCCAGCCTCCTGTTCAGCTGCTGCAGGTCGGCTCTCTCTCTGGATAAACAGGAGCTCCCGCCGCTGCCCGGAGCTGCCGTGCTGGGACACACCGACCCGCCGGCTCTGCTGCCACGAAGAACCAGCCAAGAAATCATCTCAATTCAGTTTCATCACAGCTTCTTCAAAGCTTCCTTTAACGAACTCTGTCGTGTTCTGGAGTTCTGCGTGTCTGAGGCAAGCGGTCAGGTCTTTTCTGTCTCGAGTGTGTCAGGAGCAGATGGAGCTCAGGTTTAATCTGCTCTAAACAATGATATTCAGAAACAGGTCTGAGCAGGATGGCAGCCCTGCCCAGCACACTGCATCCAGCAGCCGTCGGGTTTACACTTGTTCGTAATCTGAGAGCCAAACTTTCATTTACAACCTGGAAATCAAATCCATCAAAGCTCAACAAGATCCTGCAACAGAGAGACTGTTAGAGAGCGTTTACTCAGCCTGGACACATCGCAGCAGCCTGACTCTCCTTACAAACCTTTAAACTGCTAACTGGTTCTTATACCGTCATTTTCTGCTCTGAGCAGTTAAAGCACTTTATACAACATGCCTCATTCCTGCGTTCAGATTCAGAATCAGAAAGACTTTATTATCTTAATGACCTTGTAGTACCATATCACCCTATTAGAGCACTTCGCTCTCGCTCTGCAGGCCTACTTGTTGTTCCTAGAGTATTTAAAAGTAGAATGGGAGGCAGAGCCTTCAGTTTTCAGGCCCCTCTTCTGTGGAACCAGCTTCCAGTTTGGATTCAGGAGACAGACACTATCTCTACTTTCAAGATTAGGCTTCAAACTTTCCTTTTTGCTAAAGCATATAGTTAGGGCTGGACCAGGTGACCCTGAATCCTCCCTTAGTTATGCTGCAATAGATGTAGGCTGCCGGGGATTTCCATGATGCACTGGGTGTTTCTTCTTCACTCACTATGTGTTAACAGACCTCTCTGTATTGAATCATATCTGTTATTAACCTCTGTCTCTCTTCCACAGCATGTCTTTATCCTGTCTCCCTTCTCTCACCCCAACCAATCACAGCAGATGGCCCCGCCCCTCCCTGAGCCTGGTTCTGCTGGAGGTTTCTTCCTGTTAAAAGGGAGTTTTTCCTTCCCACTGTCGCCAAAGTGCTGCTCATAGGGGGTCATATGATTGTTGGGTTTTTCTCTGTATCTATGAAGCGCCTTGAGGCGACTTTTGTTGTGATTTGGTGCTATATAAATAAAATTTAATTTAATTTAATTGACAACTGGATTGTGTGGATCTGCAGTCATCGGTGTAGATGATGAAGAGCAGGGGGAGAGCACACAGGCCTGGGAGAAGCCATGGGAGGTGGAACGGAGACGGGAAAAACTTTCTGAGTCCTGTTGGTCAAAAAGTCCAATATCCACAGGATCAGCTGATCATCCAGGTGAAATCGTTTAGTGGGCAGGATGTGAGGCTGCAGAGAGTTGAACGCTGATGAGAAACCAGCAAACAGAAATCTGGTGGAGGAGTCAGGGAGCTCCAGATGTTTGTGGATGGAGTCCAAGATGAAGATTTTTGCATCATCAACACCTCTGCGTGCACGGTAAGCAAGCTGGAGGATCCATCAGGGGATCAGTTGCTCTTACGATGTGCTGTTTTATGATCTTCTCCATGGCCTTCATCACCAGGAAGGTGAGGGCCACAGGACGAAGATCATTCAGAGACTTTGTGTTGTTTCTTTTGGGGATGGGGATGACTGTGGAGTGTTTCCACAGCTGGGGGACGGTGTGACTGTCCGAACACACTTCCTGTGCCCTGCACAGTGGCTCAGAGCTCGACTGCTGATGTTGTCAGGGCCGGGTGAGCTCCTCTCCCTGCTCCTCCTGAGGGCTCTCACCACATCCTCAGTCCTGAAGGTGAGTGCAGAGCTGCCAGGTTTGAGTGAGGATCTGGACTCCTTATGGATGATGTTGTCCGTCTCAAACCTGTTGTAGAAAGCGCACAAACACTTTGCTTTTTTAGGTACGTGCTTTCTGTCATAATTGGGGTTAATATCTTGCCTGAGGATATTTGGCATGCAGACTTCCTTCTGATGAGTAGGTGACCTGTTCTACCCCAAAAACAGTGAAACTACAGATGCTGTCCAAGGACAATGCTGGACCTCTCACCCACTCCATGATGCCCGATCACAGGATCACACTCAGTGAAAGACTGAGTTTACAGGACACAGAAAATGTGGAAATGCCTTTGAGCCACTGAGCAGTTCTTGATGAACGTGTTGGGTTTCTCTTGCACATGACGCCTTCTGTTTTCTTCACAGTATCTATAGAGTTGTTTGACTGGGGTTGTCATGCCTACCTGTGGATATCGCTGTACAACTCCTCCATCCTCCTCACGCTTACAGGGCAACAGCTGCAGTTCAGCCTTTCTTTTTTAAAGCGAACGTATTTGTCCGTTAGACTCTGATCAGAGGGAATCACAAACCCACTCCCGATTTTCCGTCCGAGTGGTTCTGTCTGAGCTTATCTCTGTCGGCACCAGCAGCGCTCTGACTGCAGAGTCATGGCAGACAGAAGCACACACATACCTCATGAAGGAAGATGAAATGACTACATATATACATATATGTAGTCTACATATATATATATATATATATATATATTAAGATCAGGTCAGACGGTACTGGCGACCGGAACGCTGTTTGTTCCGTTTATTTCTACACTGTGTTTGTTTTACCTGTTCGTATTTATCTCATTATTGGCGCTTCACCGTCTAACCAGCAGGGGTCCCTGGAGGACTCATCATTTCTTATTAAATAACACGAAGCAGTAGCCTCAGCCAATCAGCGTCAGCCTGTCGAGCGCCTGCGCAGCGAAGCAGTTGGTGTTTTGTTGACATGTCTGCCGCTGGTCTTTAATGATTGTTCCTGCGGGTTCTGCTGTCAGAGAGCGTCCTCCTTTCACGACCCCACCTGATGGAAAACCCCAGAGACCTGGTGAGTCCCGGGGCTCCCTGAGCCGCCCGGAAGCGGGTCTTCCTTCATTTTCAATGCTTGCTTTAGGGACTGCTTAAAAGCGACCGCGGACTGAGTGTTAAAGCAAAACTCCATTGAGAAATCGCTAAATTTAAGATACTTTTGTTCATTGACAGAAACACATGTTCAAATGCAAGATACATTTCATCAGTTGGTAACAAGGTCAACTCAGAGTTTAATTCTGTATCTATATAAAGACTGGAGTAGTTATGTAACCGGCCAAAACGTAGATTTATATTCACTTTACCTGTTATGGCCAAAATCTCGTGTCAGATCTCCTTTGAAAGTCCTTCGGTATTAGTTTTGCTGCTTGTTTCCAAAGACAAACATTGGACTGGATGTTGTCTATAAAAAGTTTCATAAACCTGACAACATGTTTTTTAATTCGGCATGCATGTATTCCGGTAAACACGTTTTAATTAAATAAAAAGTAAACGTGTTTATCGTTTTGCTTTTTCCCGCTACATACTCGTACATTCAGAGCGCGGAGCGTCACCGTGGATCAGCACCGAAAAACGGCTTTTCCAGGAACAGACTGCAGTGCTGCACAAATTTAATGCCGCCGAATTTAATGCTGGGGGCGGCAGAGGGGGCGGGGGGGTGCACAGGTTTAACCCCGGTGTCGGGGCTCAGAGCGAGCGGAAGTGAGGGGAATCCTGGAGGTGACCCGGTGTTGTGGCTTCTCTGTCTTTGTGCTGTCAGTCAGCCTCTCTGCGCTGCAGCGCTGCAGGAGCTCCAAACCCTCTGCTGCGACGTGATGATGGGTAGAGGTCAGAGGAACAGAGAAGGAACAATATTCATGACCTTCACAGATCTTTGTTGTTACAACCTGAGAACATTTAATAAAATATTTGTGGTGTGTTTCTGTGGATTAAATACAGTTTTAATGGGGTAAATGGCTTTTTGGGGTCTTTGTGACTTTAGACTCTCTTCCGTCCTCAGGTGGAGCGTCAGTCCCGGAAGCGGCGGGACTCGTTCGGAATGCTGGACGGTCTGGATGAGGACCGGAGCAGCTGCAGCACCGAGTCCAGCGGGGGGAGCGGCGCCTCCAGTCCCGAGGACAGCGAGGACGAAGAGTTAGGAGGAGGAGGA
This sequence comes from Neolamprologus brichardi, assembly GCF_056152115.1. Classification (NCBI taxonomy): domain Eukaryota; kingdom Metazoa; phylum Chordata; class Actinopteri; order Cichliformes; family Cichlidae; genus Neolamprologus; species Neolamprologus brichardi. The sequence goes on from NC_142107.1 coordinate 25,731,354, forward strand.
GGGGTCACTCAGCTAAACCCCTCCTCTTCACTGACGCTCATCAAGACCAACGGTCAGGTGTACACGTACCCCGACGGGAAGGCCGGCATGGGTCAGTTCACGTCTAGAATCAGGACCTGGTTGTCTGAGTCGGTCGATCTGCGTCCTCAGTTGCTCTCTCTCTGCTCTCCTCAGCGACCTGTGAGATGTGCGGCATGGTCGGCGTCAGAGACGCCTTCTACAGCAAAACCAAACGTTTCTGCAGCGTCTCGTGCTCCAGGAGCTACTCGTCCAACTCCAAGAAGGCCAGCATCCTCGCCAGGCTGCAGGTAACGGGCGTGTAGGAGCACTTTGCCTTTTGTTATGTTAGTGTGACGGGCTCCGCGTGTCTGTGTTTGTCAGGGAAAGCCTCCAACCAAGAAAGCCAAGGTTCTGCAGAAGCAGCCTCTGATGACCAAGCTCGCCGCCTACGCTCAGCAGCAGGCCAACCAGCAGGGCGGGGTCAAGAAGAGCGGTGAGTTCAGCAGCGCCGACACGTCCACGCTGGGACTGAAATCGACTTTCTCATTGGTTACATGTTAAACACAAACACGGTCAGATTGTAGGTGTGGCTCTTCTAGTCCCTCCCCCTTTAAAATAACTTTCTTTTGATTGGCTGCAAAGTATTTGAAGAGCAGGTGGGTGGGGCTTCTGTCTGCTCCATGTGACATCATACTGATCCGTGATGAGAAAAAAACAACATGAGGGTTCGGCGTGTGTGACGGGGCATGAGAGCACCGAGCTCGTGTTTGACACGTACGGCAGGAAGTAAGAACGACACGGTCGACCTTTTCAAAGAGTGATAAATGTGATTTTTAAATCGCACAGCGGATGACCTCTGCTCTGCATCAGTTCATTCTCAGAGTTGAGTCTTTCCTGCCGTTGTGCCACTGAGCACTTTTTCTTGAACGTGTCAGGTTTCACATCACGCCTTCTGTTTTCTTCGCAGTGTCCATGGAGCTGTTCGACTGGGGTCGTTACCTTGGAGACGGAGATGTAATGGGAGCGCCGGTTAGCTGTTTCCAACATGTGGGTACAAGCAGAGTCCTTCTCACTGTGATGAAACGAGTTCACTGCGTTAATCATCAGAAAGAAGCTCCGCCCCCTGACTACAGAGCCACCAGCGTTTGTGAGATTCAAACATGAGGTCAAAGGTCAAACGTTGCAGCTTTAACCCTGCACAGTTTTCACTGATTCACGCTTGGATCACCAGGGCTCTCGTGAAGCGTGTCACGTATGCAGGTGATGCGTCTCACCTTTGAATCGACAGACAGGAAGCTCAGACGACCGTGTGTTGTCGTGTGAATTTGTTTGAGCTGTAAAGCAGGACGTGCGTCTTGCTCGGGGTCGATCTCAGACCTCGGGAATCAGAAACCGGAGCCGTGTGTGCGGTCGGATGTTTCGTTAATTTTACTTTTGCGTGTTTGTCAGGTCCCGATGGGAAAGTCGTGGGGAGGCATCAGCGAAGGCATCCGGGTCGAGGTGCCGAACACTGACAGCGGGCTGCCCATGAAGGTTTACTGGATCGCTGGCATCATCAAACTGGCTGGTACACACACACACACACACACACGCACACGCACACAGACACACACAGACACATGCACACACACACAGACACACACACACAGACACACACACACGCACACGCACACAGACACACACAGACACATGCACACACGCACACAGACACACACAGACACATGCACACACACACAGACACACACACACAGACACACACACACACACACACACAGACACACAGACACATGCACACACGCACACACACACACAGACACACACAGACTCACATAATTTAACGTAAATGTTGAGTTTGCATTTTGTTCAGATGAGATGGATATTTTTTGGCTCCTGCAGAGTTTGAACCATCTGGGTGATGAAACTAATTTGTGTGTGTCTGTGTCTGTGTTTGTCTGTGTGTGCGTGTGTGTGTCTGTGTGTGTGTGTGTGTGTGTGTGTGTGTGTGCACGTGCAGGTTTTAAGGCTTTGCTGAGATACGAGGGCTTCGACTGCGACTCTACACGAGACTTCTGGTTGAATCTGTGCGTGCCAGACATCCACCCGGTGGGCTGGTGTGCTGCTGGAGGGAAACCTCTGGTCCCCCCTCAGTGTAAGGTCACTTCCTGTCTGCAGATTCGTTCTCAGACCTCAGATCAGTTTCACAGTCCTGAGTAATCAGGTTCACAGGAACAAATAGACTCTTTTTAGGCTGTAAGCTTATATATGTGTGTGTGTGTGTGTGTGTGTGTGTGTGTGTGTGTGTGTGTGTGTTCTCAGCCCTCCTGCACCGCTTCTCCAACTGGAAAACGTTCCTGATCAAGAGACTCACGGGCTCCAAAACTCTGCCGCCAGACTTCGCCTCCAAGGTGACGTTGAAATACGTAATCGTTTTTAAATAACCTTCGTCCTGAGACTGAGTCTAAACTCAGGTGTCTGCTCAGGTGCAGGAGAGCATGCAGTTCCCCTTCAAGAAGCAGATGAGGGTGGAGGTGGTGGATAAGACTCACCTGTGTCGGACTCGAGTGGCTCTGGTGGAACAGGTGAGTCACAGTAAACGAAGCATCTCTGGGCGGCAGGTTCAAGGTCACTTTGCCAGAGTCGGTTTTTATTTGTGTATTTTAAATAACTTTTCATGTCAAATTACTGGGGGTGCAACGATACTCGTATCGATATTGAACCGTTCATACAGTGCTTTCGGTTCAGTACTCATATGTATCGAACGATACAACATTTTTAATTTATTTTATCAACTTTCCTTCTGACGATGCTGTCTGTGTTGAGCAGCCTAGGCTGCACTGTCGAGCGCAGATCCACTGAGCGCAGCGCAAGCTAGCGAGACAGAAGCTAAGCTCGTTGCAACATGGCAAATTGAACCTCCCCCACCCTCATTCAGATCTGGCGTTTGGAACTATTTTGGTTTTCATGTGACGTATGACCCTGAAGGTAAGCGCGTCATGGACTAAAGTAAAACAGTATGTTGGATGTGCCAGCAATGCTCAATTACATGGGTGGGAACTAGTGTGTTAGCGCAGTTAGCTCGTTAACGTGTTGGCCGTCCAGCCCCACGCACGGGGCGATCCGCGGTAGCTCGTTAACGGAGATTTGCCGTGTTGTGGCGTTAACGTCATTTCAGATTAAGGCTAACAGCACTAGTGGGAACACAACGAATATGACTGCACATTTACTCCGACATCATCCTCGTGCAAAGACAAGTGGAAGCAGACAAAAACAACAAGCACGCATGCTACAAACTTTAGCCGAGTCATTTAGACAGCCGTTAGCACATGATTCTCCTTATGGGGACCTGATATGTTTAATATGCTGCTGAGAATATAGCCCAGAAGAAGCGTATAGTAGAGCTTTTATTTTGGAAAGAGACATTTCTCTGGAATAAACTCTCTTTTCCAAAGATGAGGGATTTCTCGATCAGATAGATTTATTTTTAATCACTTTGTTGTTTCAGCAACATTACATTTAAAAACTGTACGTTTGAGTTAAAATATATATTTATAATTTTAATAAATGACAAATTAAAAAGGCATGAACATTTTTTTGTATCGAAAAAATATCAAACCGTGAATTTTGTGTATCGTTGCACCCCTACAAATTACCTGGAAACACTCAAAGCTGCAGGAGCAGAGGCTCAGACAGCGCTATCATCAGCTCAGCAGCACATTTACTCGTACATTTGTGTCGTTTCTCAAAACAAATAACATCTAAAGGAATAAATCAGTAGCCCAGTGACGGAGCCCTGAGGCGCCTCTGATACAGCTGCTGATCCGTTCTCTTCTGCTCGTCCAGTTTATTAGTATTATTTGCTCGAATGTTATCCCGACGTTTGTGTCGTCGCAGGTGATCGGCGGTCGTCTCCGGCTCGTGTACGAGGAGTGCGACGATGGCACCGACGACTTCTGGTGTCACATGTACAGTCCTCTGATCCACAGCATCGGATGGTCGCGATCCATTGGACACCGCTTCAAACGATCCGGTGGGTCAGGTGATTCGATCCCAGGCCACCAGACTCCATGTAGAAAACAGTGAATTTAAGCCAGCGTGTAACATGAGGATGAAGAACATGTGCTGTGTGATTGTTCCCAGATGTGTCGAAGAAACTGGACGGTCAGATGGATGCACCTGGACAGCTGTTTGCCAAAGTGAGCTTCACCCGACGTCGTCGCTTTGCTACATCCGCCCACACCTGAGTCACCTGAGTCACCTGAGTTACCTGGTCCCACCTGTAGAGTTTCCTCATGGACATAAAATCAATTTATATCAATTTTGCATTTGTGTAACTTTAACTTTAACATGTTTCTAATTATAAGTTTAATTCGAAACATCTATGAGTCCCGCCCACTCAGCATGTTTCAATGATAACTGTGTGACACAGTGATGCAGTAACAGTCATGGTTATCTAAGTAATAATGATGCTAATGATGTTTTCAATTCAGTTTTATTTATTTAGCACCAAATAAGAACAACAGTCGCCTGAAGAGGAAAAACAATAAGATAACGCCACATGAGCGAGCGCTTTGGTGACAGCGGGGAGGAAAAACTCCCTTTTAAAAGGAAGGAGGAACCAGGCTCGGGGGTCGTCCGTCTGCGGTGACCTGTTGGGTTGAGGGGAGGGCGACGGGAGCTTGGAGGAACAGGAATGAGATTATCCTGTTTTTCCTGAAGGTGAAGGAAGTGGATCAGAGCGGCCACTGGTTCGAAGATGGGATGAAGCTGGAGGCCATTGACCCTCTGAATCTGTCTGCCATCTGCGTGGCCACAGTGAGGAAGGTAATAGCGAGCTGAGCGCTCACTCTGACGCCGGCTGCTCCGCCCTCCGGCTCCATCTAACCTGTCGCCTCCTCCTCAGGTCCTGGCAGACGGGTACCTGATGATCGGCATCGACGGCTCGGAGGCGGCCGATGGCTCGGACTGGTTCTGCTATCACTCCACGTCTCCCTCCATCTTCCCCGCTGGCTTCTGTGAGATTAACAACATCGAGCTGACGCCGCCTAGAGGTAGGAGTGCCTTTGAAAGGCAGCGGCACACAGCTGTGGGAGAAACGGCTTTAACCTGCAGCCTCATTTTCAGCCTCGTCCCTGCACACAGATCCAGATTCTCCCTTTTAACCCTTTAAAACCGGTCGGAGCAGCACGCTCTGTTTTGCGTAACTATTTTTAAACCCCGGTAGCTCTGCAACCACGTGAGCTAGCACAATAATTTTTTTTGCATATGAAACCGGAGGAGTTGTACTTACATCTTATACCATCAGCTTGTCCTCGGTCACAGTTTCCTTCCACATATAGTTTTGCAAAAACTGCATAAAAAGCACTTACAGCAACAAAAACATAATATTCCAGAAACACGCTTTGCTGATCCGATCAGCTGTTCATAACACTTCATACGTTGGAATAGACATCAGCGCGAACTATCGCATGTCCGCCATGACCTGCCCGAAACCGGAAGTGACATCATTTTCGCAGAAATGTAGTTTTTTACCATCAGGGCCTCATGAGCCTATACTGGTGTTTTTAAAAGTTATATTTGACTTTCTGACTTTCTGTGTGGTTTCTGGGATGCTTAGGACTCATATTGCACTGCTGGAAATAGTTTATTTTGATGCAGATGCTGCTTTTTTGCAAATCTGCATTATAATATTTATTTTCATTTTTCCTGCAGTGTATAAAAATTGGTGTATTTCAAAAATAAAACTATGAAGACACTCAAAATAAATTTCCTGTGGTGGGAAACTATTTTGTGCAACTTTTTTGTATTTACAGTTTTGAGGGATAAGCCTCTTAAATTTCTCTAACTAGAAATATATGTTAAAAAAACAAAAATGATTTTCAATTTTTTTGTAGTTTATTGCACTTTTTTGCAATTTATGTAATTACTATGCACTTAATGCAGACATATTATTAAAATTTGGGCTGTAATGGTTGTATTGATGTATAGCAACTTGAAATGCTCCCAAAAATGGCTCCACAGCATGTAAACATATAATATAAGCTCTGGCAGACTTGGTTCTATGGTCGGTCTTAAAGGGTTAATGATACGATGTGAAGGGTGGCGTGCCCACTCCGGGTCAGGGACGAGTTCCTGCCCCAAGTCGAGGAGTTTAAGTGTGTCGGGGTCTTGTGATGGGAGGTCGACAGGCAGACTGGTGCATAGTGAGCAATAATGTTCCTCACTATGAGCATTATTCTGAACATTATTCTGAAGATATTTGCAGAACCGTGTTTTTTTGTCTCAGGAAACATTTGAAAACGTGTTTTGTTCTTTGGGGAGTTCGCTCATTCTCGTCGCAGCTTTTACGGACCTGTGATGCTGAAACTGCCCTGTGGCGTGCACTGTGATCACACTGATCCTGTCTTTGTGTGTCCAGGTTACTCCAGTCTGCCCTTCAGATGGTTTGAATATCTGAAGGAGAGCAAGTCTGTGGCTGCACCGGTGAACCTGTTCAACAGGGTGAGGCTGAATCAACAGATTCATCAACATGACGACTTCATGCAGTCTGAGCAGCTCTGTGTAGATGCAGAAACATAGAGCAGACATGTTGAACTAGAATTATTAGAAAGACGATGTCAGCAGCAGCCTTCAGCCACTGCTCGGCTCAGTCCAGAGCGCATGAGTGTTTATTGGCTCAGTGGTTAGAGGCGGAGCTTCATCGCCTACACTCACTTACAGCAGACGAGCATCATCGTAGAGGTGACTCTAGTGAAATAGTTAAAGAAACAGAACATGCACCAGGTTGCATGTCTGATGCGTTTATTGTTACATGAATGAAAACAAAGCCACAAAAACACGTCTGACTCTGATGTGATTATCAGAGGTTTGTGTTTGTCAGCTCCTCACTGCTGTAAGCCTCATAAATGTAAACACAGACTGTCATTTATGACTTTAGCTCACAGCAAACAGACGTCTTCATGTTGCTGATGCACAGAATTATAAACAGTTAGAATAAGTTTGATAATTTAATATTTTCTGCGTATCTAACGTTTGTATTTCTGAGTGTTTTAGGGTTGCAGGTTTGTTTGTGTGGAGGAACCGAGTGCAAGTTTCAATTTTGCCTTTTTAGTTTGTTTTTCTTGACAAATGACCCGAAACGGCGACTAGAAACAAAAAAACGCCCACGTGTTAACGACCGCGTCGTGTCCGTGTCCTCCATCAGGACGTCCCCAACCACGGGTTCCGCCCTGGCATGAAGCTGGAGGCCGTCGACCTCATGGAGCCGCGGCTCGTCTGCGTCGCCACCGTCACGCGCATCGTCCACCGGTTGCTACGGATACACTTCGACGGCTGGGAAGACGAGTACGACCAGTGGGTGGACTGCGAGTCGCCCGACCTGTACCCGGTGGGCTGGTGTCAGCTGACCGGCTACCAGCTGCAGCCTCCCGCTGTCAACGCAGGTAAGTCCCACCTGATCTGCAGTTTCCATGGTGACAAGGACGGGTAAACTGGTGTGTTTTTTTTGTTTCAGGCTCCAGAGACCTGCAGTCAGCAGCATCCAAACAGAGGAAGAAGTCTCAGCAGTACAAAGGACAAAAGAAAAGTGAGGCGGCGTCTCTTTAAATCACGGCTCAGCCTTCAGGACGCTGCTTAGTAATAAACGATGCTCCGCCTCCCTGTAGCGTTCTTGCATTAGAGGCGTTCGTCAGTCACACCCACAGAGACCAACATTTACATCGGTACTTTCTTCTAACGATGTCAGTAACAGGAACAGCTGCAGCCACAGACACAAACGATCACAGACCAACAAAAACAAAACTGATGCGACTTAAACAGAAAAAGATGAAAACAGACAAAAACGAAGCGATGAAAGAACAGCAGCTGCATGAGCACGTGATTGTTGTACTGTCTCTTTAACGAAACCTGTTTGGTCTCCCAGAGAGGAAGCTGCCCATCGCTAAGCGACCCGTCAGCCTCTCCGGCACCATGGTAACAGGTGTCCCCAGGAGCCTATCGGGAGACGAGAACGAGACTCCGCCCGATTACCCGTCACCCCCTCCTCCGGCCTCCGCGGCCCAGCCGCCCTCTGCCGACCTGGAGAGCAGCCCCCGCACTGAGGGGGGGGCAGGTATGCACTCGTGCAGCCTTCTTTCATTTCTGTGGTTTTTACAAATCTGGGCGTCATAGAAACGATTCAAACGCAGATGAGCAGCACGTGTGTGACGCGTTCGCCGCGTCGTCAAACATCAAACTAAACCCGAAGCCTCAGCCAGCGGCAGCGACGAGCCGTGTGTCGCTGCAGTCGGCCGCGTGGGCGTGGAGCACGCTCGTCTTTACGTCGCTTCGGTTCATTCAGGTTTGCATGTTTTGGTGCATCCTCGCAGTCTGACGTCCACTTTAGGCAAAAAGCTGTTTTCTCTCATTCGCCGCCTCCGTGATGCTCTTTCACGTGGTCATGGCCTCAGTGCTGCGTCGTCTGTGTTTCTGCAGGAGTCAGAGAGGAGAACGCCAGAGGCCCCGAGTTATCTTCTCACAGGACTGAAGCAGAAACACTCAGATCCTCCGCAGACTTCCTCAGCAGCCGGGACCAGCAGTAGTCCATCCTGTCCCCTCCCACAAATATGTGAAATCGTCTACTGGTGACCTCCAACGTCGGACGCTCCTCCGAACCTTCCATGTAAAGAACTCTTTAACTGTGTTTGGTGTGCTGCCATCTGAAAATCGAACTAGAGAAGAAGACACCGCAGTAAAAACAACAAACAGCTTTTATACGACAGTTTTTCCAACGCCGAGATCTCCACCGTTTGTAGTTCTAACGTTAAACTGTTGATGTAGTCATAAAAACACTGTTTCAGTGTGAGCGGCTGGATTAACGACGATGCCACGTGAAGAAGGAAAAAAGATCACCTCTTGAAGCTCCGCCCACAGGTTTGCATTTATTTTTACGGTAAAGCGGAGCACAGGTCACGATAGACGCTGAAGCTGCTGGAAGGATTAAAATCAGCCAAACGTGACGTTTTCTCAAAGCTTTCTTTGTTTTGATGATTTTAAAATGTGTTTGAGTTTCATCGGCTAAACGTCCAATCACAGCTTCAGAGGATCGTTGGGTTTCAGCCTGTGCGTCCTCGTTCCCCTGAATCCACACGACCCGGGTGAAGACTGCAGAGCTAGCAGAAGCCGGCGTCGCGTTAATGGCAGATGTCGCGGTCTGCAGAAACGCTCTGGATTCATTACTGCTCTGTTTATTTCCCTCACCATGTTTTTATGGTGTCACATCAGCTTTGCATGATTCAGAGTTCATAATAACTCTTCTTTATCTTATGCACCATCTTAGTTCCTCCTCTCTCTGATACAAGCTGTTTTAGCCCCACCCCCTTTTGACACGACGTTCTTGTGATTGGCTGCCCCTCTCTGTGACATCACACAGATCCAAACGTACAAAAAAACAGTTTACAGCGTTGGCCAAAGGCACCGTTGTGCTCACTGATGTCTTCATCAGACGTTCTTTCTTTCATCAGCAGCTAAAAAACTACAAAACTACATCGTTACGCAGTACGGATACCTCAGAAAAGTATGAACAAAATTAAAAGATTTTTGGGTTAAGAAAGTATATTTAATAAAATGAGTATATTTGATTTATTTTAAAATCTATATGTAATAGAAGACGATCATTGAATTGATCAAATCGAGCGTGGAGGGGGAGTAAGGGGGCGGCCTGAAGTAGCTTTTAAGCTAACAGATGTCTAAAAATGTCCAAATGTTCCTTTATCTGTGTTTTTTACAGTAACGTGACGTTGACGAGTCCAAAATAAGCTGAATGTGTATTTGTGGAGCTGCACAAACACACAGATGTTAAAGAAACTACAAACGTAACGTCTGCTTAAACACAACAACTCAACGTATTTTCTAAACTTTGGAAACAAATTTCTGACAAAAACAATAATGAGAAAAAACTGATATTAATGTAATCCTGCGAGTATGCTCATTATTAGTTACTTTATTTTACCTTTCAGTGTTAAACTTTTGCTCTTTAATGTTACACTCTTATGATTCCTACAGAAAGTTTTTATGTTTTTATATTTTTTAATTATTTATTTTTTTAATGCGTTAAATTTACCGTCTCATAATTTTGACTTCATATGTCGACGTGTTCGACTCTTCTGTTCCTGCTTTTGTCTGTTTTAACCTGATCACACAAACTTGATTCTCGTCAGTTTTAATTTTTCTTGTAAGTAAATTTTTGTCAAATTGAGCTTCGAAGAACCGACGGCTGATTTTTAATCAGCTTCTTTAAGAAAGTTTCTCACTTTCAAAGATTTTGATTTAATTTGTAAAATATTTTCTTTAGTTTGTTTGTCATGACTTCAGCTCCTCAGTGTATGGATTTCATAATATTATGATATATTAAAAGTATAATTCTCGCCCCAGTAAGACAAAACCAGTTACTCATTATTAGCTCATGTTTCTTAATTTTGCCTTCATATGTAACAATTTCACTTCATAGACACAGTTTTAACGTACTACGTTTAAAAAACTAAAAATGAAACTTTGTTTACTTTGATACATTTTTTAAAAAGTGGCTACATTTATATTCGTGTTGTTTTGTGAGCTGTTTGATGTTTGTCGTCTCACAGGTTCAGACTCGAGTCTTACGCTGAGCTGTGAGCGTCGGCGCTGAACCTGTTTGTAAACTCGCTGCTGTCCGTGTGCTCGTTTATACGTGACTCTAGTATTGCAGTTCTATGTGTGATGTCTGTAGGTGACACCTTTGATAATGTTTTTATGGATTGATTTTGACAAACTGAGTCTGGTGAACAAGTCGTGTTTGTACTTTTGTATTCAGAGGTGAAAGTGAAGTCGCCGGTCTTCCACGCCAGTTTGTGATATTGTCATGTGTGATTATCCCAGTGGGAGGAGAAGTTGTGGTTTATTGTTGTGGAAACTGTGGGATTTGACCTAAAGATGATTTGAGCGTTTGGAGGCTGATGCTGACAGTGGTTGCTTTTTAAAGATGTTATCTCAGGAAGATCAGGTGGGATCTGAGAATCCGAAGGCTGGACCGGGTGTGTGGCTGTTATAGGAATTAATTTGGTCTTTCTGTGGGTATAAATTAGTGCTCAACTCAAACCTGATTGGCTGCAAAAATTCAGAAATGAATCAATAGAGTCTGCGTGAAATAAACACCAGAACTGAAGATCAGGTGCAGGGCTGCAGAGTTTCAGGGTTGAGCCGACGGGTCGAACGTTTCAGAGTCAAAGTGGCTTCAGGACTGACTTGAGTATTTTACCGTCTGTCTTAAGACAGAAAATGTAGGAGGAGTTAATTCAGGCGGCGATTTATAGAAGTGTGTCTGGAGTTGGCTGTAAAATCTTTCACCCAGTCTAAGAGAATAATCTGGTGTCAGGTGATTGACGGGGTCTCAGTCATACCGGCCTACAGACCCTTCAGTGACCATTTGACCTTCAGTCGCTGGAGGAAATGTGTCCCGCCTGGAGGGTTGGATGAGTGCTTGACACTGTGCGACTGCTTTGGTCACTGACCACAGTCGCCCGTGGATACGAGTGGAAGTCCTCCACACCAAGAGGGAAACGGCTGCACGATTGGATTAAAGTAAAGTCTGAGACACGAACACGTGGACGTCGATGGCTGCACAGTTTTGACTTGAATTTTAAGTCGCACAAATTGGGAAACCAATATTTGTTTTTCAAATGTAAGACAGGCAGCAGGTCTGGATCTGCGCACAACCCTGGAAAACAATCGTCCTTGTGCTGTGAGATTGCACTTTATGAATTTGTGTAAGTATATAAATGTGAGCAGATTTCTAAAAGAGAGGATTCGATTACAACTCGGGGGGCATCATTTATTTATCACTTAAAGTTCTGCGGTTAAAACTGTGCAATCTGAACCAAAACATCTGTTCATCGTCCAAAACTTTAGTCAAAGTTGTTTGTAGTTAACGGGTTTGTGCTTTGAGACGACGTGTTTACGACGGTGGGGCCAGGGCGTTTGGCGTTCTGACTCCGTGTGCTAACAGGCCGGCGTAATTAGACAGCATCTGATCCAAGGTTGGGATTATTTGCATTTCTGAAAAAAGAAAAAACTGAAAATGTAATTCCCAAGAATGTTCTTCGTCCCATTTTCCTGAGATTACAGGTAATCAGCAACCACAGCAGTGCTCGGGTCGAGTGCACGTATCTACGTTTGTTTCCCTGAAGTACAAATTAATGTGAAATTATAGAGATCAGCTGTTTGTTTTTATTATTACAGATTAATTTAAATGTGAACTAAAAAAGAAAAATCACAAATATTTGTGTTCAAACTGATGAAAACAGGTTTGTCCCAAACTTCATGTTGTCCACATGTTCGTGCCGTGAACACGACTTTTACTGAGCTCTTATTAAAACATACGTTTAAAAAGATATCTAGATGGATTTAAATATATATATATATATATGTACTTTAACTGTCTTTGAGAACAGACGTGTAGTTACAACCTGATGTTATATTTCATGAAGCTTTTTTCTAATTGTGCAATTTTTGACAGCATGATTGTGAAGAAATGATGACATGTAGGTGTAAAAGAAATGACTGACTTTACATTTTTATGCAATAAAATGTTACGGAAACTAAAATATTCAGTGTTTATAGCATTATTGTGTGTATGTGTGTGTGTGTGTGTGTGTGTGTGTGTGTGTGTGTGTGTGTGTGGCAAAGTGCTTCTACGCAGTGTACCAGGGGCACGGAGAAAAGCTGTCGTACCATAGGCACGAGGAGTGTGTGTGTGTGTGTGTGTGTGTAAAATACTTTTTGTGAAAAATAAAATCTGAAATTATTAAATATCAGGTTACTAAATCGAGTGCTGGGACTGCGATCATGTAACGTAGGGATTTAATTGGATTCTAAGATCAGATTCACTGAAATCGTGAGTTTGATGTTTGAAAGGTTTCGTAAACACTCGGATCCAAAAATATCAAACTGCTAACGTCCAGTTCGAGACAGATTGTGGGTCAGAGCTAGACTGGGACATTTGTTAACACCCACTGTTCAAAATAATGTCCAAATTTGGATCAGACACAAAATTCCAAGACTGAATTGTGAAAGGTGCAAAATTTGAGATAAACTAGCGTCAGAGGTTTGTACAACATCAGAACTGTAGTGGCAATTCCTTTTGTTTGACAAACCAAACATCCCACAATTAAAAGTCCACGAGCCACTGCTGCAGTGAGATACTATTTCGTACGCAGGCAAAAGAAGTCCACTGTCCAAACTTGAAAGTTGTGTTTTTATGGTTTATTCATCCAGTTTGGCAACAACAAGATCCATTTTTTGTTACTTCCTGCTGCTTCTCCTGCTCTGGTAAAAAACCATAGGCCCACCCCAGTGCATGCTGGTCCTATACCAGTCTCTTTATTTATACAAACAAAATGGCTCTACAGCTCTTACTGACTAATTTAACAAAGTAACATCAAACAAACATTGAAACAAAATATTAACCGACAAATAAACTTGTAAATAAATCCCAAAATATAAGTAAACTAACAACAAATTTAACTAATTTCAAAATAATAAAAATTAAAAACAAATAGCTCCAACAAAAACAAACATCCATCTAGCTGTCCCTCCATTATCCTGGTTACGGTGAGCTGGCAGCAGGTTACGATGGGAATCCAGATCTTTTACCCAGCAGCATTTTCCAGTTTCTCCTGGAGGATCCTGAGGCTTTCCCCAAACCACATGAGATGTATTCTCTCCAGTAGGTACTCCTTCTCCTGCTTGTCCTTCTACATGTGTTGAGAGGCAGACAGGAGCCATCTTCACCTGATGCCAGAACCAACTCGGCTGTCTTCCTTCTTCTCCGACCTCGGCCAACCTTCAAAGGAGCCAATACCCAGATCTCCAGACTACAGGTGGGAATGGACATGGACTGGCAGGTGGAAACTTTTCACTACGAAAGTTCAGCATGAAGCTGCAGACGACCATCGTTTCAGGCCAGTTCATGGCACAGAGTCAAGCATGTCTTCATGGTTGTTGGACATCACCAAGTTGGCCTTTTCTCTTCAGTCCGGTTTGTGACATTCATGGACGTGAAGCAGGAACCTCAGAACGGCAGTTTTCCCCACTTTGCAGCCGAGTGTACGATGATCAGAACGACAGTCGAGACCTCCAACTCTGAGGTCTTTGGACTCATAATATTAAAATTTAGGTTTGGATCAACTCCGGACTGTAATGGTTAAAGGTTGTGAGTCACTTTCACGTCATAAGCCCACCACAGCGTGGTCTGCGGTCCTGCTGCAGGGAGGCGGACACACCTGAGCGCCATCTGCAGTCACGCCTCGTCAGCTTATGATCTGAACTCGGTCCTGACTGTTGTCGTTGTTGTCGGAGAGTGAGCTGTGAGCTGAAAAGCTGCAGCTGTGACCGTTATTACAGCAACCGCATTAATGCAGATGCTGAAAAGCATGAACGGGTCGTGGATCCTTCACACGTGTGTTGAAGGTTTTTTGGCCCAAATCGAGACTTTGATATTGGATCTTGGCGAACTGTTGCCCCTTTGATTGGCAGTTTACACCTTAAATCTGTACAAGCTCGGGACTGGAGTGCATACTTGGAGAGGAAGACGTCAACATCAGCAATAATTAACTGAGCTGGAAGCGTTACAGGTCTGTTTCTGTCTTTGCGTCTCAGTTAAAGGAACAAGTGTCAGCTCATCAGCCGACACTCTGGAGTTTCAGCCTGATGGGTTTCCCTCCTGGGCCCGTTGGACTGTACTCAGCAGTTTATCTGATGTCGGGTCAGCTGCTGAGGGGGGTAGGATTCAGCTGATGGGTCTGTTTGACGTCTCTCGTTCATCATCAGCATCGTATTACTCATGCTCAGCCACGAACGTGTGGATTTATGCCTCTGAAGTCGAGTAGAGGTCATACTTGGTGTTTTGGCTACCAGCTGTTTGGTGACTCAAGCTAATCAGATTCCACTTTACTTGTTCAGTATATCAGCACAGACCACAGTTTTTGTTTTTTAATTTTCCCTTGTTATAACTCAAACCAGTATCAAACTGCTGCTGAAAATAGTCCCCGACAGAAATACTATGTCCTTTTGCTTTCACAGTCACAGAGGTTTTTGGTGCACCACTGCATACCTCTTTGCAACCCAACAAAACCAAGCAACCTGCAGTAACCACTCTCCAGTCGGTTGGGGAATCCCCAGCTGGTCGTAGGCCTGTGTTAATGGATCTAAGTCAGATCCATCATTTGAAAAATGATGAAGAACTTTAAATAAAAGCTAGAGAAACACCAGAATGAGTTTGAGGTTCATAGCTACAGACAGGCTATCTGATAGATGCACAGCTAACTCAATGCCAGCTGGCCACTTATGAACAGACGAGTGCAGGACTGCCAATCCGGTGTGCCGGGCATTTCCCCGATGGGTCAATTGAAAGGCTGCTGCACACCAGCCCTACATTTTCATTACTGACACTGTTGCCCAATCAAATATCTTAATGCCACCTGGCATAACTACAAGCCGGCCTCCTCAGCTTGCAGAGCAGTTTAGTGTGAAAAGTGGCAAAAAGCCCGACAGAAAAAGAAAGAAACTAAAAATAAATGCAGGAAAACGTCTCAAATTTACGATATGTTCGCTGTCGAGCTGCTGCAGCGTGAACTTCAGCACTGTTGGTGCTGCAGGGACCGCCGTCTCAAGAAGAGAGTCAGGAAGTGAAATTAATAAGGTAAGAGCACAGATGGATGTATTTACGGCCGCGAGCCGCTCCTCTCCTGTCATAGGTGCCACTAAATGAAAGATATACCTGCACGCTGCCGCTGACAGTGGCATCACATGGTTATTTACTCGTCATATGAGTTGCTGAAGGTTGGCGTCTTACACTCATGAGGATCTGGCAGCAGTAACGATGCCCATCAGCCGCCATTGCTGCTCAAAACCACAAAAACATCTGTTTAGTCGATCTTAATAACAATAATCAGCAGCTGAGCTGACCTGGTGCAGCATCTTGCCACATGAACACGGTGAGACAGTGGGTTTGATGGGCACTATTTTCAGAGGCGGAGGGATTTGGTTGCTGCTGCCGGTGATAACAGTAGGAACCGCGTTCACAGAAACACAGAAACATCCAGACTGTTGTCAACATGACACTTTATTGATAAGTGCTACATGTTGTGGATTGATCGACGATCGACTGCAGGGAGGGCGGGGCTGACGGATGATGGTGGGTGGGGCCGGTTTACTCGTACAGCCAGGGCTGGGCGCATGAGGTGTAGTTGACAAACTCCTCGGCCTTGAACCACAGGTCGACCTCCATCTTGGCGTTCTCCAGGGTGTCGCTGCCGTGGATGATGTTCCTGTGGAGACGGAGGTGATCGGTGCGGATCAATAACTGATCAATGATTTCTGGGTTTGTGGGGGGTGGGGGTGGGGTTCTTTCAGAAAGCTAATAGAAAATGTCTCATTTCAATAATGCGTTAATATTTTTCACATTTCGTTAAGACTTTAAAATATTATGAATTTAAGAAATATTAACATTTTGTGAGTGTTTTAGTTTTCTAATGTCTTAACACACACACACACACAGCAGCTGGACAATGCGGTGGTAACACTACTTGCTTTTGGAACTTCAGGTCGGGTGTTTGACTCCCGACCACGGTGAGTATGTCCAGTGAAATATGGTACAGTGATACTGATGATCAGTGTTGGCCAAGTTACTTGAAAAAAGTAATCAGTAACTAATTACTGATTACTTCCCCCAAAAAGTAATCCCGTTACTTTACTGATTACTTGTTTTCAGGTAATCAATTACTTAGTTACTTAGTTACTTTTTAAAAACACGATTTACAACCTGAATAGGTGATAAAGTGATAGATCTTTCAGCCCAATTCTACTTTTTCTGCATAATCATCATACAAAATGTAATCAAATGGAAAAGTCTCTTTTTAAAACTTGTTTTATTAGTTTTAATCTTTTAACTTTATGCATCAAGCAAACATTTAATTATCTGCAACATTCTCTGACTGGAAGAAATTAGTTTAACATTTAAACCTATTTTCTGCACATTCCAGCACATAAAATAATATATTTTGTGTGTTTACACTCAGTCTTTCAAATAGATGCAAGTAAAACACAGCAGAAAATAAATAAAGTCAAAGACTAGCGGTCCTGTTGCTCTATTTTCACCTGTAAAGCAGGAGTGGGGTAGGCGGAGGGTTACCCTGGTGCAGGTGTGCAGCGGTCAGTGGAAGAATCCGCGAGTTTCTCTGTGAGTTTCCCATTACGTCGTAGCTACTCGGTGCTTGTTTGGAAGTTTAGGGGTTTTTTCGCTGTAAAAAGAAGTTTTCTTCCCACGCACAACGGACACTAATGTTTTTGTCACTTTTTATGGAATCAAACTCAAAGTAAGGTCAGTACTTCCACGCTTTAAACGCTGCACGCTCATACTCTCTCTGCACTCGATATATGATCCATTGTTGATCTGCACACAGCTGTTGTCACGAACGTCGCACTCGCTTACGTCACTGTCATGAGACATTCTCGCAAAAAATCACGGTTTTAGTAACGCAGTAATGCAGCGTTCCTACGGGAAAGTAACGGTAATCTAATTACTGTTTTTGCAATAGTAATCCCTTACTTTACTCGTTACTTGAAAAAAGTAATCGGATTACAGTAACGCGTTACTGCCCATCTCTGCTGATGATGCTACGGTCAGGGGGAGCCAGGATGGAGGACTGGGAGGAGACACTGTTATCCCACTGAGATCCTAATCGTTACTACACTGAGTTATTACTGGCTGAAAAACAAGAGTGTTGTGAGTTGTGTGAGTCCGTCTGCTCTGCGTGATGTTGTGTTATAAAACAGAGTCATGTCGCGGTCGCTCACCTGCCGATGTTGATGCACAGATCACCACGGATGCTGCCGGGCTTGGAGTCAGCGGGGTTGGTCTCACCCAGCATCATCCTGGCCAGCTTCACAATGCTCTGACCCTCCCACACCTGGAGTGCACAAACACACACTTCACAAACTGCTGAACTGAATTTTGATGTTTATGTTGAAACGTGAACATTTTGAGTTCTTTTTCTACTTTAGTGATACAGGAAGTGTAATCCATAGACTGTATCTAAAAGACGAACGAGACCACTGTGACGTCACCAGTTTCAGTTTTCTGTCACCATCACGTCAAATTAAATATTCTAAATTGTCAGGAACTGCCTCCTCGGTGGACTATAGGGGGCGCTCTTGAACTCGCGCAGAATAGAAGTAAAATGTAAACACTGTCTTCCAGTTTTTGACACAAAGTCTCAAGAAGTTGTATTTTAAACATAGGTTATTGAAAAATATGTCAATAAAGAGAGAATGATTATTAAAGTAGATCTCATTGAAAATAGATACATATGAAAGCCAAATAAGATTTTGAAATCTATAACGATCTGTTTGAGGGGGGTGGCGCCCCCTTAGTGGCGCCCCTGCTGATAGCGCCTTCTTGGCGATTGCACCCAAAGTGTAGATCCATTAACCTCACAGCAGCCATATTAATGGTCACATCACATCATTGAAAGGCTCCAGAGGTTCAGTTGAGGTGAAGCTAGCAGACAGCTAGCAGCTACAGCCTAAAAGTCGCCATCATCCACCTGTCAGTCAAAAAGGCCACGCCCCTAATAATGTAAAATTTAAGCCTTAATACAATTTAAACAGGTGAGTTATAAAAAACAACAGCTGTTTGTGTATCAGGATGTAAACGTGTTTATTTCTGCTGTAAACGTTTAACATGGACTGACTCGCCGCAGCCTCTAGTGGATGTCAGAGGAACTGCAGTTTTAAGTGCCTCATATTTCCCATCAAACTCAAACTGTTTGCAGTTTTGTTTTTATCCCCTTTTGGTTGCAAACGTGTGCGAGGTCAGGCTAAATAAAGCTTGCATGCTTAAAGCCTCCTGTGTGCGGCTCGTTTGTCCGGTGGAGGTCGGAGCACGATGCCTTGAACACGAGAGGGTGTGAATAGATGGAGAGACAAGTGAGGCAATGGAAAGAGATAAAGCGAGAAAGGTATGTGTGTGATGGCGGCGCTGGAGGCGAGCTGAGTGTGTTTGTATGTGTGTTACCATGGCGAGGATGGGTCCAGAGGACATGTATTTGCAGAGTCCAGCGTAGAAAGGCATGTCCTTCAGGTCCAGGTAGTGCTTCTTCATGTGGTCCTCAGAGGCCTGAAGACACCAAAGGAAGTTACACATTCATCGGCGAGTCAGTCACCGGGTGGCCACGCCCCAACGACGGGACCCGTATTAAAAATGAACTTTGTGTTTTATTCAGTCAGGCCTGAAAGCAGCAACACTGAGACCATAAACAGCTGAGCATGAGGCTTCTATCCAATCAGAGCTCTTTATGAGCACAAGCGGTGAAACGAGCCCCAGTTTTTTTAAACCTGAGGTTACATCCATGTTTTATCCACACTTTGACTGCCAAGAGGAGGGGGCTGGAGGGGGAGGGGGTATCAGGTGTTTTATTGCATGTTCATCATGATCCATGACTGGCTTCACTTCAACAACGCCGAGCACTCAGCCCCTGTCATCGCCTCTAATCGAGCACGTCCTGTCACACCATGTTGCTTGGCTCGCTCTTTTACATCGTCTCTAATAGTTATACTGTACCGGCTCGAACACTTGGACAGATCATCAGAGAGCCGTGAGCGTGGCTTCATATGAGCAAAATTCTGAAATTACAGAATTTACATGTAGGATACAGGAAAAAACTCAAGGTCGTGACCCTCGTCTTATTTCCTGTCATGTATTTCCTGTTCCTGTGTGGACTTTCATACTGAACAAACTGAAGTCTCGAATAATGAGCTCGCTTTGCACAAACAGGCTGCTCTAAACACTCACTTTATGCTGTTTTTTTCTAATCTGGGATCTGTATGATGTCACAGAGGGAGCATAGAAGCCCCACCCACCTGCTGCTCAAATCCAGTTTTGCTAATCAAGAAAGCTGCCTTAAAGGGGGAGGAGCTTTCAGACATAGATGATGAGCGGCTGCAACGAGGCTTGGTGTGAGGTAAAGAAGGATTATTATGAATGGAATTCATGCAAAGCTGCTTTGTGACTCTGATGAAGCCTCAGTTTAAAGCTGACAGCTGCACTTTTATGAACAAATGAACTGCAGCAGAGAAGAAACGCCCCCTGCTGGTGGTTAGTATGTGCTGATCAGTTGTGAGTTGTGGCGCCTGGCGTCGTTTTTACCTGCACGAATTTGGCGGCGACCAGCCTGAAGCCTCTATGCTCAAAGCGCTTGATGATCTCGCCACACAGTCCTCTCTGGACGCCATCGGGCTTCACGGCAATGAAGGTACGCTCCATGTCTGCTTAGGAGGCTGCACAGGAAACAGGAAGTGAAGTCAGCCCACAGGAAACGTGAGTTCTTTGATGAGTTTGTTTGACAGCACACAGTGTGTCCTCAAACTGAACCATACAGAAATATTTTATAATATAATTTCTTTTTTGTTTCGATCAAATGTAAAATCTGATTGATCGTTTCCTAAACATGTTTAGATTTCTGCAGAGGAGGAGGAGCCTGCAGGATGAAGATGTGTGAAGGAGACCCCGCTGAGCTGAACACGAGTTACGGCCAGAAGGAGGGAAACGACCCCGAAAACCACATTTGTCTCTGAGTGTCTCCTCCTCCTCTTCCTCCCTCTCAGGTGTGTCTGCTTTACCCTGACACGTCTCATCGTCTCCTTCAGTCGGTGACACCTGCCGATATTAAATTTCCCCTGATGTAAAACCAGAGCTGCCTCTGAGCTTCCTGGACCACATTTTCTTCTTCTCCCGGCGTAGCAACCGCCGCTCGAATCTGAGCCTGCTCATAACTCTGGACAAAGCCTCGGCGTGCCGGCGGTCCCGCTGCTAATTTTACTGCCCGCCGGAATCTGCTGGCGTGACGCCGACAGCAGCTGAGAGCAGGTGTGACGGCCGCTGTTAGAGAACAGCTGCTCTCAGCGTTTTTATTCCTCCAGAAAATGTTCTCATTGTGCGTATATGCATATTTAAAAATAGTCCTTGTCTGCATGTAAAGATGATTCTTTCAGTGAGACCCTGATATCTGACACGTCTGAGGCTAAAGTTTCAGCTTTAAAGATGTCGTGATTGTGCTCTGAGGTTTTAAAAGTCGATATGCAGAAATTATTTTATTTGCTGAAAATTTACAAAAACCTCCAACAGTCAAACTAAAAACACGAATTCTGATGAAAACACGTGTTTTTGGTTCGTGAAACACTGATTTCGTAGCTCATTCGTGCACCAGGAAACAGCTGGAGAGACGTTTGCTGCTCCCACATCAATAATTTAACGCCTCAATTTTAGCAGATTTAAACTGCAGATTTCTGCTGCAGACTCGCGACATAATAAACATTTTTAAATCATTATTCCTTTGACATGTTTTCCCTAAACTGAGTTCATTAAACTGAACTTAAGACAAGTTCAAACTTTACTGTTAGAAATTCACTAGTTTCTAACAGTTGACCATAAATCTGTGTGAGGTGGCGTCTCTCTGCCTGTGGGGATAATGAGGCTGAGGAGAGCATTATGTTTGAAGTCAAAGACACTGTAAGATCCTCTGGGCATGTTTGAGTTACAGTAGCATTGATTTGATTCCTCTTTGTTGTTTAAATGCACCTTCATCTCACATTAGCAGAGCTGTGACTCCACGAGTGCAGCGGGCTGCAAAGTTGCAGTTTTGCAAGACTGAAGTCATTTCAAAAAGGAGAAAAGAAGCCAACAAAGTAAAGTTGAAGTAACTTCATATTTTTAAATTTAAGCTTAACTGCTGAGAAAAATCCAACCTTTCATTTGAATCCTAGAAACGATGAACCTGCGAAACGAGAATCCCACACACGACGTCACTGAATAACTTTATCATGTTTAGTCTGTGAAGGCGCAGATATCACATAAAAGTGGATTATTTTTATCAGCTGTAAAGTTTCTGTGCAGATCAGATTTTAACTGGAAGCTTAAATTTTATATTTTGACTGATTTTAAAACTTAAGATGTTACATCAAATGTTTGAGTTTGAAAATGTTTGTAAAACATCTTTTTGATATCAGGAGAAAGTTGCTCATCAGATAAAAATGTGCTGCATACGTGAGCGTCTGTGTTTGATAGCTACCTCGGTTCTGGGATGGGAGAAGAACTTGTGGAGACGATCTGCTGGCGGCGGGGATGCGATCACCAAGGCCACAACGCCACAGAGCGGCTCTATTTAAAGGCTTCTCTGCAGGGGAGGGGCTCCAGAAATGTGTGTGTGTGTGTGTGTGTGTGTGTGTGTGTGTGTGTGTGTGTGTGCAGTTGGTCCAAATCTGTGTCAGTTGTTGACAGACATTTATGTGTGTGTGTGTTTTTGTTTGCCATCCAAAATGTCCTCAAACATTCGTCTAAAAACTGCAAACTTCCTCCTTTAGTCACTTTTTGGGGGTTAAAAATATCTTATTGTGCGTAACTACAAAATGTCTTCATGCACATTTAACAGTTTTATCTCTAAAATCATCAAACAGTGATTGTAGCTCATCATCCAGCAGAGGCTCCGTTACAGAAGCAGAGAAAGACGTAAACACATAAACATAAACATGTTGTGTTCAGGTCAGCTGACTGTGGAGCTGATTCAAGCAGCAGCGGTTTAATGGCTAAAAGCCATTTCTCCATGTTTGGCTTGAACTCTGCGCTCCACGACCTGACCCGACCCTGCGGATCTGAGACACCTACCCAGCTCAGCAATCGCACCCCTGATATATTTTGGGCCCATACCATCGAGAGACTGAGAGACAAAAAGTGGGGCATTGCATTTTTCTCTATATTTAGCAGGACGTGAGTGGAAGGAGCTGAGAATCAAAGTAATGTGCTCTCTCTGCTCGGTGCGTGTCGGGGTTAAAGCAGCTGCAGCGTTTTGGATTCATTTATACTTGTTTTATATAACGAGCAGACTGGAACCAGCAGACAGACATCTGCTTCTGCGATCAGCCTTTTGCTAAAGCCCACAGTTGGGCTGAATCCTCCCTGAGTCACACTGCAGTGCTGCCGGGGCATTCCCATGATGCACTGAGCTCTTTTTCCCACTTCCCAGGTGCTTGAACGCCACCGCTGCACGCCATTAACCGCCATCTTTGCTGAAATCCCCGCTGTGATATCTGTTATCTTGTTGTTTCTGCCTGTGTTGAACCTCGATCGTAGTTCTGATCTCTGAGCTCCTCCAAATCAGAACAACAGTTGCCTCAAGTCTTATTGAATAAACCGTTCATTCACTGGTGGAGCCTCTGCTGGTCATTACAGGAACTGCAGCCCAGATGCTGATTGTTAGAAATCTGTGAACTCGTAATAAGACCGTTTCCTTTCCTCGGCCCTTTATGCTGCTTTTCCATTGCTGCTCTGTAAGTTGAAGAGATTCTTACATAAGCGAGTGCGATTGTTATATAACAAATCACACTCGCTTCTGTACGAGTCTTTAATCCAAAGCTCCAACCTTCACCCTTCCCCCAATTTGACCCTAAATATAAACCTTATCCTAATCAGGGATGGAAATCACCCTCCTCCCAAGGGGCACGCCGCCGGGTCAACAGTCCTGAGGAGGGGACAAAAGGATCCTATCAGCTGAAATGAAAACACACACCCCCTGATCACGCACACACTCCACCTGCTAATGCTCTTATGCTGTGATGCACTTGGACCTGCAGAGCCACAGCTGTGAGGCCTCTTCTTTCCTTTCACTGACTGAGTCCCACTGTCCCCACAGAGTCCTACTATCCCCACAGAGTCCCACTGTCCCCACAGAGTCCTGCTATCCCCACAGAGTCTCACTGTCCCCACAGAGTCCTACTATCCCCACAGAGTCTCACTGTCCCCACAGAGTCCTACTATCCCCACAGAGTCTCACTGTCCCCACAGAGTCCCACTGTCCCCACAGAGTCCTACTATCCCCACAGAGTCCTACTATCCCCACAGAGTCCCACTGTCCCCACAGAGTCCTACTATCCCCACAGAGTCCCACTGTCCCCACAGAGTCCTACTATCCCCACAGAGTCTCACTATCCCCACAGAGTCTCACTGTCCCCACAGAGTCCTACTATCCCCACAGGACTCCTTTAATAGTGTGGATGCCCTCAAAGGGCAAAGTTTTCAGCCGATTTTCTCCATTCAAACTTTAAAAAATTCGGCTCTTTCTGCTAATGCCAGCTATGACTTTTGGTGCTCATAACTTCTATACTTTTTGAGATATTGAATTTTTTTTGCAATATTTTTTGCCCATTTCTGCCATATTATCAGTGGCCTCACTGATTTTCCTTGCCGGGCTGAGCTGTGTTTGAGCTCAGTGAGATGAGCAGCCGTTCTCAGACTGGGAGGCCCGGGTTCAAATCCTGCTTATGGCAACATTTCTTTCAGTTACCAATTCAACTTATTTAACTCTTTTCAACACAAATTTCAGCTTTTTCAGCTGTTTTCAGCAAAAACCTCTTATCAGCACAATTCTCAGCAGCTTCTGCTCATTTCAGCAGAATTGTCAGTCTCTCCACTTTGTCTTTGTAAAAATGAGTTTGGCTCAGTGAGATGAGTAGCTACCTTGAGACCAGGAGGGCCAGGTTCAAATCCTGCTCACGGCAACATTTTTTTTTCACCACTTTTCAGCAAAAAAAATCTGCTTCTTCACCTGTTTTCAGCAAAATTTTCAGTTTCTTCACCGCCATACAACTTTTTGCAACTTTTCAACTTTCTCAGCTTTTTTCAGCAGACGTCTTCAGCGTTAAGGCATCCACACAGCATTTTCACAGGAAATGCAATTTTTTTCTAGTTCAGGACTGCTGTCTAACTTCAGGCTCAAATCTTCCCCAGACCGACCTGAGAGTTAAAAACGCTGCAGGTTCTTTCAGCTGCAGTAAAACGATCAGTGTGCTGTTCAACCAGCTGTTGCAGTAACGCTGCCTTGCTCAATGTCAGGTGATCGTTGCTAATCAGAAAACCAGACACAGTATTCATACGCATGTGGTGCAACTTAAAAAACAAAAACAAAGAAGCAGCAAAAAACACTGAATATACTTCAGTAAGTAAGAAATAAGTAGAAATATGTATTTCAGTAATAATTATTGCAGTATTACTACTGCAGACATGTGAGGTTATTCTACAGGAATAAGTCTCTGAAATCCTGTGCTGGTGCTGGTGCTCCGTGAGGCCAGAAACAGAAACTTACACCTCAATTTAATATTTATAAAATAAAAAATCATCTGAATCAAAGCCTTGTGCAGCACGGGTCACCATCAAGACCATGAAGGGATTCGACCACAGCTGTGGTCGTGCTGAGCAGCTCGGAAAGAAAGTGACTGAGCAGACATCAGAGGTGAAACCACACTGAAGACGTCCAATCACTTCTTTCCAAGCTCCTCCGACCGTGTGGGTGACAGGATGGAGCTGGCCTATCATGCTGTTTCCATCCAGACCAGGATCATCTACAAGGCTCAGGTTTCAGCTCAGACAGTAACAGACTGCAGCCACAAGATGGCAGCAGTTTACAGGATGAAGAAGCTGAGGACTTTATTCTGAGTGTTTTTTTATTTCTTCACTGAAAGGCAGACAGTAAACATTAACGAGTGCTTTGATCTATTTCAGTGAAGGTTAACTGTGACGGCACTGATTACGGCAGAGTTTGTAACAATTATTTTGAAAAACTAAAACTGCACAGCTTTTACTCTGAACATCTGGACAGACACTACACTGTCTAAAAATTCAAATCATTGCATTCAGGTGTATCCTTTACCTGCATGGTCACAGGTGTGTCAACTCGAGCATCTAGCATGCAGATGCTTCTCAGGAGCTCAGCTTGTTGCAGCGTGCTGCTGTCGGAGGCTCTGCAGAGCCAGCAGACCTCCGAACGTCACATGGCCTTCAGATGAGCTCAACAAGTTTTGAGTTTCCATGGTGACCAGCTGCATCCAAGCCTTACATCATCAAGTGTTGATGCAGTGGTGTAGAACACGCCGCTGGACTCTAGAGCAGTGTCAGCGTGTTTCCCGGACTGACCAATCACGCTTCTCCGTCTGCCGATGAACGAGTCTGGGTTTGGCGGTTGCCAGGACAACAGTACTTGTCTGACTGCGCTGTGTAAAGTTTGGTAGAGGGGGGTTATGGTGTGGGGTGTTCTTCAGGAGTCTTCGTGCTTCAGCAGACCTGTGGACACCTTCATGTTCCCAGTATGTGGACCAGTGTGGGGATGGCTGCTTCCTGTTCCCACATGACTGCACACCAGTGCACAAAGAAGAGTCCGTAAGGACACGGACGAGCCGGTTGGTGTGTCCTGACCTCAGCCTGATTACACCTTTGGGACCAATCAGAGCGGAGGCTGTGAGCCAACATCAGTGTGACCTCACACATGTGCTTCTGGAAGAAGGATCAACACTCCCCATAAACACTCCTGAACCTGAGGAGATCCCTGCAGGAGACGTACAGCAGCACACGGTGGGCCGACATCATATTCCTCCCTGTGGATCAACAGCGTCCATGATAACACGTCTGTCTCTATAATTCTATATTAGCTGCAATCATTACATTAGTATTAATCAGCTGAGCTGAGGCTCACAGACAGCTGGTGTGTTTTTGTGACGAGTCTCTGACTAATAAAAGAACACCAACAGGAAGTGACGAGGCTTTGTGTTGTTGTCCAGAGGTTTTATTTCGGTGTCTGTAGTGTGACAGCAGAGGGAGCGCAGGTCTGCGGGAGGCGGGGCCTCTTTCAACCCTCCCCTCAGAGCTGCCTAATCAATAGCTCTCCAATCAGTGGAATGATTGGAAATCATCCTCCAATCAGTGGAAAGACCTCTCTACGCTCGTCTTCTCTCCGCTTTAACATTTGATGTGTAACAATTAAACATCTCAAGATAAAGTGCAGTAATACAAATGACCAAGAAGAGAGTTTGTATGTGTGATGTTGTAATTATAGGAAACAGTAACGAGAACAACCTGAACCGTAACATTAATAATTATGAGCTTAACTCAATGATACAATTAAAAACATATTTTCACAACAGTATCAAAGCTGTGGGTTGTATTTTTTTAATGGTTCAGCTTTTTACTTAATATATTGTAAAAATTTGAAACTTGCTCTTGAAAGACTCCATGATAATGTGATACAATGAATTTAAAAATTACAAATAAAATTGTAATTTCGCTGTGAAGCGTCCAGTCTGATGCTTCTCTTTGTACAGAAGAACAGAGTCACAGTAATACAGTCGTCCCTCGTTTACCGCAGGAGTTACGTTCTGAAAATAACCTGCGATAGCTGAAGTAGCCAACCTTTCACACTTTTCTCTTGTTTAAACACTCTGAAGGTTCAAACCTTTGTAGAAAAACAAGTCCAGCGTTACTGAATGTTTTCAACCCTCTTTTCAGGTCCAGAAAACAGGAACAGAGCAGCTGCCACAGAATTCAGCATTAATGAATCAACGGAAGTGGAGGAAGCAAGAAGCACGAGTTGAGCAAAGTTTGACTTTTTTTCCCCTAACCCTATTGACAGTGGTCTACAGCCAATCAGGACGCAGAACACAAGGTGCTGTAAAAGAAGAAACAAAGCAGCGCCGGGTGAACCGCGTTACAGCGAGGGACCACTGTATCACAACGTGACGTTTTAAATCATTAAATTGCATAATTATTAGTTATAATAATTATAAAACTCACAAAAAATGAAACCTAATTTCCAGCTTAAATTACTTTGTGTAATAAAACTTTTTAAAAATGACTTTCTCACTTTTTTCATGTAATGTGATAAAGTTCATTTATTTATCTCATGATGTTGAACCCTGAGAAAATCTTAAACACTTTCAACCCTATTCTCAGACGTTCCACAAATTAATGTTTATAATAATGTTTCTTATTATACAAATTTCATGTGACTTTTAAAAACGATCAGAGACAGTTATAACAGAAAAACTATCCATCCATCCTTTTTTCAGGGTCCCAGCGCTGGAGCCTATCCCAGCTGTCATAGGGCGAGAGGCGGGGTCCACCCTGGACAGGTCGCCAGTCTGTCGCAGGGCCAACACACAGGGACAGACAACCATTCGCGCTCACATTCACACCTAGTGGCAATTTGGATTATCCAATTAACCTATCCCCACAAGCTGCATGTCTTTGGACAACACGTTCTCACTCCCAAAGCGTCACATTTTACGCTAGGTGACAAATCGTCAACATATTACGTTTTCGGCTACCCACCACGTTCCTAAATGACGACCTCGGAAAAATGAGGAAATATGAGAACCGTATGGACTCAATCTACACATGTTCGCTCTTTTTCGTCAAATCACTTAGAAACACGCTATTTAACATCATTAAAGTCCTGGTTAAGCTCAGGAAAAAGGTTATGGTTCGGGCTAGGGATAAGGTTAGGTTTAGGGCTGGAATACAGGGCTGGAACGTCTATTACCGCGGGAGCGTCATTGCACTGGATTTCAGCCATAACCCGCCGCGTACCATAAGAACGCCGAAGGTCTCCTTTCGCGTTCCTCAGGAACGCCGCGGGACGTGACAAAACGTCGGCATGTTACGCCTCGGGAGTGAGAACGGGCTGCTTTGGACGGTGGGAGGAAGCCGGGGAGAACATGCAAACTCCATACGGAAAGACCTGATGGTGGAACTGAACTCAGGACCTTCACAGTGCTGACCACCGTGCTGACCACCGTGCTGCCCCAGAGACAGAAAAACTTCATTCTTGAAATCAAATCCTTTTTATTGTTGTTCTTATTTCTGGAAATCTAAAATAAAATCAACGATTACATTTTTTCCTGTAAAACTGCAAATCTCATTTTCCCCGTTAAATTATTTTACTGTAAAGAAATATTTTATTATTTTTATATTAAAGTGCTGTTTAACCGTACATGAAAACCTTTGAGTGTTTTGTGTTACGACGCCATCCCTCCAAGCCCCGCCCCCATCAGACCTCCGCTCCACTGACATCGTCTGTCTGACGCTCACAGAAATAAGGACTCGTTATCGATGTAAACAACCACTTATGTACAAAAGAAGCAGAAACAAAGAGAACCAAAGCTTTAGATAGAAAACAACAGAACGGTCAAACTGAGGCGTTAACTGTACAATTCATAAAGTCAGAATCTTTCTGTCGTCACTTTATCTCACTTACAAATAGAAAACACCAAATTAAAGTTTCTCCTTGAGTTAGTGCTGCTCTCTCTCCGCTCATACATAAAATATAGTCTCCGTTAGTATTTTCCTATTTACACGGATGCAATATGTACACTTTAATTTTTTCAGTGTTTTTCTTCAGGCGACAGCGCAGACGGCCTCGACCCAAGAGGCCGCCCGCCTTCCAGAATCATGGATCCCAGCGACGTGCAGGCAGAAACCGTCGGTCAGTGAAACAGGAAGGTTTGCTGCAGGAGGTTGTGAGATCGGATGAGGTTAGCTTAAATCAGGGTCGAGATTCAGGACGTGCGTTTCTGCCGGGGACGGCGGTGGGATCCACGATAGAGCGCCTGACACCCAGGAAGTGGTCCTGAGAGAGCCACCGGCAGACTAGTGATGATCTAATAGTAATCTTCGCTGGGTTTCACACTTTGTACCCGCCAAAACCGCCGCTAACGTCGCCGCCTCGACAAGACCTTTAATATCAAATAAAGAGTTCTTCAACTGGAGGGAACAACGCAGATCACAGGGAGCTGCTCTGGACCTCCGAACATCTTATAGTCAAACGTTGAACGTGTTGTTGTTGGGATTCGAGACTGAGATGTCTGTGAAGGTTCTCAGTCATCCAGGTCATCGTAGTCAAAGGAGCTTGCAAAGAAAAGCGTCTGGACTTCTTTAAGTTGCTTGAAGACGTTTCACCTTCATCCGAGAAGCTTCTTCAGTTCGAGGGTCAGATGGTGGGGAGCCCAAAACTCTGGCTGATTGGGACCCACACCCAGTTCCACACCTTGGCTCAGGCGATTAGAGGATCATCAGGGGGTCCTTTTGTCCCTCTGTGGGGGGAAACTCCCACCAGGTTTATATCTGGGACTCTCCACCATTTGACCTTAGAGCTGAAGAAGCTTCTCGGATGAAGGTGAAACGTCTTCAAGTAACTTAAAGAAGTCCAGACGCTTTTTTTTCCAAACTCCTTTGAGACTGAGAGAGCACACTGGTGAATTTGGAGTCATCATCCATTGAACTTCAAATTTCTTCAGTTTAAAACTAATTTTCTTGGAAGTTGAGAGTCAAACGGCAGCGTTTCGGTTCTACTTGAATTTCTAATTTGAGTCTCCAAAAGTTGATTCTGTTCATCTGAAACGTTTCTACGTCCAGATGAACAGAATCAACTTTTGGAGATTTATTTTCCTGGATGATTGAGAATGCATCAAGACGTTCTAATTTGAGTGTTTGAATTTAAAACTTGTTTTCTGGGGAACTGAAACAAACCTGGAACTTTGTGTGGCTCTGATTTCTGACGAGTGAGAAAGACTGAACGTTCAGGCTCAGGTAGCTATCCCAGCACGCCGCCTGTTCTCCCACAGTCACCAGTAGTTTCTGCAAATCTGCAAGCCACTTTGCAGGCCACCTCAACTCCTGTTGTTCATGCCTTTACTGAAGCTGGCTTTCTTGGGTTTGCTTTGACATTTGGACTTCTTGTAAAATTTTTATCTCTCAAATAGTGAAATTCAGAGTTTGACTTAAACCTCAAATTAACTTTTCTTCAATCAGGATTTCTGTCTCATTTTTTGGGAAGCGTGTTCCTGCAAATTCAAACTTGCATCCTCGGAGCTCCACATCGGATAAAAGGTCTTGTTGAGCTGAAGACGTTTTGAAGCTCTCGTCCGGTCCAGAATCAAGTAACCTCAGTTTACGTCCTGCACGGTCAAGCTGGGACTAAAAGCATCAATTTGCCGAGTGAAAACGAGGACATCACTCAGTGCTTAAACCACCAGGCTCTTCCCAAAAGCCCGGTTTGAGTGAACGGGACTCGCAGAGGTACGAGCAGCTCTGGGCTGTGCTGAGGACTCGTTTCTGGACGGGACCGGCCTCGCTTTCATAAACAGGATGTTATGGTACAGATGGAGAATGAAGAAGTCTCACTGACCACCAGAGCTGAGCACAAAGAACGTTTTCAAACCATTTACACATTTTCAGCTGAGCCGCCCTGACGCAGCGAAGCTTCAGTCCAACAAAGAGATCGGCTCCTCAGACCGAGTCAAAGAAAAACGTGACGCAGCAGGAAAAGACTTCCAGCTCCCGAACGTCTCACATCTCCAACCTTCTGCTCAGAAACACTGAAGGAGGCTGTAAACTTGATGATTTTGTTACGTTCCCCTGAAAGGGTCGAGGCGATAAGGGAAAGCAACAAAAAGTGTCCGGATCAGAAAAAGGAGGCACGCCTCAGACTGAGACTCACGATCGAGGATTCGCCGAGAGAAGCGAGCGCAGACGTCTGGAAGTCTTTTCCTGGGAATCAGATTTTTAAAAACTCGACGTGAACTGAAGAAAGAAGAAGGCGTCAGCCTTTTGTCCTTCTGTCTCGACTCCTAAAACCTTGTGCAGGTTTTTCCTGCACACATCAGTCCTGACCCCAGAAAAAACACTCTGAAACATGACAGCGCCACACTGTGGTGAAGCAGGTCACGCTCGGCACGCCTACGGAGGCCCACAGAGGACACGTAGGACATTCACTCTGTGGGCAAAGAGCGGCGGGCGGTATACGATGGTGTAGCCGAACCAGTGAGCGACGTCAGCTCTCCGGCACGCCTGTCCAGGGTCTAACCTCTGTACCACCTGACCCGCAGGCCATTAAAGTCGAGCAGAAGGACTTCAGACGGACGTTCTTCTTCTTCGCCGTCAGGTGAGCGGCTCTTCGACTGGTAAACGTCTGCGCTCAGGCCTGGCGGTGCTCACAGCATAAAAACAACAGCTCTGTAGATTCTATTATTATTAATATTATTATTATTATTGTTGGAGTAAATATGACTGAAGTGTGATCAGCTGTACAAACACAACACAACTGAACTGAACTCTACTGAAAGCAAGAAAAGGAGTAAACAAAACCTCTGTGTGTCTCTGAGCCCTGAGGTTCGCCAAAGTGCTTCTTGACGCCATGCGCTGACCGACCGGCTTCGCTTCCCGCCACTACTCTTATTGCCGTGAACCCCGACCGCCCCGATGCGCCGAGTCAACGAAGGGAGGGCAGCTCTGTGGGGGCGGTCAGGGGTCCTTCCTTAAAGCCGATTGGTTGGTCGGTGTGACAGCAGTTAGATCCAAGCGTTGAGCGAAGAAGTGTTTCCGCCCACTTCTCTGTGTCCGTGACATCGGCATGAGCGGCTGTCACGTGATCATCAGTCCAATCAGCCAACGACCAGCAGCGTTCTTAAAGGACCAGACCCGTGTTTCCCTTCAGCTCGAAGGATTCCCGACCCTCAGAGGAGAGGTGCATTCTGGGTAAGAGAAGGAACCTGATAAACTCCGAGCACGGTGTCAAACATACGGCCTGAGGGCCAGAATCAGCTCGCCCAAAGTAAAACCTGCGGCTGGTGTGGACGCAGGTTTGTGACGCACACTGTTAATCGCCGTGAGAGCGCTGGTGGGACCTATCATCAGTTTAACCGGACAAAACGCCGCCGCACACTGAGAAACCACCACAAAGCGGGACGTTACGCCAGAGCCACCAAGACGGCTCGATTAATGAGAGATGAATTATTCAATATGAATTTAACGATGCTTGAAGAACCCTAAAATCTTCCATCGATCGTGAATCCACTTTGTTAGTTTGATGAGGATCAGAGAAGCTTATCTGTGTTTCTTTAACAAAATAGTTTAATTTGTGTAACTTCACTGGAGTTTCGCAGTTAAGCGTCACGAACAGGCTCAAACCTCCTTTTTACATCAGAACGACTGAAAATCAGAACTAATGACACGAAAAGACGTCATAAACCAGCATGAGGACAAACACGGTGGCTGCTCCTCGAGCGTAACTGGAACAGAGCCGCTCATCTTTAAGCGTCGCCGTCACTTCTGTTTTATTTCCTGCTTCTTTTATTCCTCAGGTTTTCCTCACGTCTCTACTTCGTCTGCACCTCAGCCTGATTACAGATTTGGACTTTGACCTGTCTGCGCTGCTCTAAACACACTGGTTTTACTGGTTTCATCTGCTCTCAGC
The DNA here is from genome assembly GCF_056152115.1 of Neolamprologus brichardi. Taxonomy (NCBI): domain Eukaryota; kingdom Metazoa; phylum Chordata; class Actinopteri; order Cichliformes; family Cichlidae; genus Neolamprologus; species Neolamprologus brichardi. The sequence continues at coordinate 25,764,488 of NC_142107.1, forward strand.
TCAGACTGTAGCTGCTAGAAACCCTTTCAGTATAAGAGCCTCAGCATGAACAGAACTGAACCTAAACAGACGCCGTTCCCACGTTCAACTGAGCGACAGCCGAGAGGTGTAAAAACACGGGCGTGGTCCTTTAAACGCTGACGGGCGCTGACGTTCATCAAAGTCCTGAAACAGAAACACGAGGAGCTCTCCGGAGTCGTACGGTAGAAAACCAGCATCTACACGTCCTCGAACGCACCGCGATGACCTCACACAGTGTCCGTGGTGTGTCTGACACGGTCAGTGAATGCATCATCAGAGTCCGGTGTGTTCAGGTACAGGAATGTTCTGGAAAGCTCTGATGTGTGAGAAAGTGTCTGACTCGATGAAATGCATCCAAACTCGTATCCGGGAGTTTGGAAAACTGGACTGGGTCCACACCTGCAGCTGCTCCTCAGCCTGTGGACGCTCGTGGATCTCAGAGCTGAAGAATCCAAGATGGCTGTTAAAGAAACGCCGCCATTGTCAGCTCCGCACTTCTGCTCATTTCACGTGGTCGAGGCGCTCTGAGACCTGGAGCGTCTTTACTCTCGCCGTCTTAGGCGCTCACAGCGGCTGAAGGTCAGCCGTCAGATTGTCTGCAATCTGAGTGGTCGAGTGCCACAGGAGGAAAAGCAGGAGGCGGAGCCTGGAGTCGGAGAGCTCCCGCCTCGTGTTTGGAGTTTCTCTCTGCACGTGTGGTTTTACTCTGATTTGATTTCACATTTAAACGTTTGGCTCGATGAGCACTCGGGGGTTTCGTGCCGCGGCGCTCGGACGTCCACTAAACAGATAAACTGAGGTTTGAATTTCGGTGTTTGAGATGAGTCTGACTGCAGCTGTCGTGCTGATGCAGGACAGTTGTTGGGTTTAGGCTTCAGGGTCTGGATGGTCTGGGCTCACGAATACTCGCCTCGCGAGATCTGCTTTTTCTTTATTTTTACTTTTAATTCCTTTCAGTCCTGAAAGCTTCCTGAACGTTCCTGTGAATGAGAATTCCCAGTTTTAGGGGTAGATGGCCTCTGAGTGCAGAGCAAGGACTGCCGGTCCCTGCAAGGGTCCCAGCAGAACTCCTCTGAGGGTGTAAACGTGAAGTCTGGACCCGCAGCTCGAGTCCTCTGTAGTGTTGTTTGAGGAGGAGGAGGAGGACTGAAGCGTCCAGGCTCGGTGTCCTGTCTTCCTCTCCCTCTGCCGTCCTCAGCTCCTCCTCCTCCTCCACCTTCCTCCCTCTATGTGTCTTTGGGCTCCAGCTTGCAAGACATGTCGAACAGCAGGTTCTGGTTGTCGATCACCTGCAGCTGCCGCACGTAGGCCTTGGTCTGCAGGTGGGAGGGAGACATCTCCGTATCTATGGCTACCAGAAAAAAAAGAAACAGCTGTTAGTGATGCAGGGCTGCAGTGTGATAAAGCTGCCACCAGGGGGAGACAAACCCCACAGAGCTGCAGACTTCCTGCTTTTACTTTATTCTATTTGTAACTTTACTGTGTGTGTGTGTGTGTGTGTCTCTGTGTGTGTGTGTGTGTCTGTGTCTGTGTGTATGTGTGTGCGTCTGTGTGTGTGTCTCTGTGTGTGTGTGTGTGTCTCTGTGTGTGTGTGTGCGTGCGTGCGTGTATGTGTGTGCGTGTGTGTGTGTGTCTGTGTGTGTGTGCGTGTGTCTCTGTGTGTGTGTGTGTGTGTCTGTGTGTGTTACCTAGCTGGCTGCTCCTGTATCGTCTGATGTTCCTCACCATCTCGGCCACTTTGTGCTGCAGACAGAGGGGGAGGAGTCAGTTCCTGTCTGTGATTAATGGATGCCTGCAGTGTGATGCAGTGTGGACACTGTGGGCTCTGCTGAGAGTATCAGCATGTTAACGTGTTTATTTCAACACAGAGTCTATGGGACTCTGCCTCTGCTGGACGTCAGAGGAACTGCAGTTTTAGTGCTTCCTGTTTCAGGCTGACAAACAGGAAGTGAGAGTGTTTGAGTGAAGAAGAATTGCAGCGGCTGTAACTGTTATTTCCTCTTCATCACAGCAAACAACTTCATGCATATGTATCAAACTCGAGGCGAGCAGGCCACCTCTGGCCCGGCGTACATTTATGTCCGGCCCGCGAGATCATTGCATATAGATTTATTATTATTGATATTCATGTCCCGGCGATATGAAACGCTGAAACACACAAACTACAGATCTGATGATGCTGCACTTCACTATGCTCGCCGAGCGCTAGACTACCTGGGAACGTTAATCAAGTCAAGCTTCTGTTGATGTACAACCCTACTGTAACGTTACTGTGAAGCTAGCCCCTCCCACTGGAGATCAGAAATCAGAGCCTTTCATGGTACAAGTACATGGATACTGATAAACCCAACAAAACGCTGAATAGTCTCAGGAGCTCTGAAAGAAAAGTGTCAGGACTTCTTTAAGTTTCCCTGAAAAAGTTTCATCTGAGAAGCTTCTTCAGTTCTAAGAGCAACGGGTGGAGCGTCCCCAAGAGGGTCATGGGCCCCTATTGAACCTAATCACATGAGTCAAGGTGTGGACAGAGGTGTGGGTCACAATCAGTTTCAGGTGAAAAGGACACAAATTGTATTTAGTTTTTCTTTGCAGCACATTCATATTTCTAACTTCTCTAATTTTGACTGGACCAAAATATTTAAAGTTTAAGTTTATTTATTCTGGAATAATATTCGTCTGTTTTTATTCGTATTTATCTTCAAAAACATTTCATTTTAGTTCAATAAATGTTTATCCTGTTCGTCCCGCGACCGAAAGCATCTGAATCACAACATTTAAACTCTGAGCTGGTTTTCAGGTGCGAGCGTGACGCCACTCACCATCTTCTCAAAGTTGACGAGATCACCGTGAAACGTTTTGCAGCTCTCGTGAAGAAACGTCAAGTCTGGCAGGAAAAAACGAGACGTCAGCCGGCGAGTCGAGGACACAAACACACAATCAGTGATACACACAACGATCAGTGATACGTGTTTTTAAAGCAACATATTAACAAAGGAGAGAAAAACAAAACCAATAACATGAAACCTGATTAAGGAGATAACAGAAGATACAAAAATGAAAGAACAAACGACCAAAACACAGAAACCGGGACAGCGATCGATCACGTGTTAATGTGCAGCGCTGTCATCACCACAGGGGGGCGCCGAGGGAAACCAAAAATATCAGCTGTAATCCCAGATTCCTGATTTTAACTCCATCTATGGTTCTGTTACCATGGAGACAGAGAGCTAAAGGCAGCACACACACTTCAAAGAGTCGTCTTCTTCGTTGGTTCTGAGGTCGTCCTCGCTCCAGTTTTTCTTTCTTTCATCTCGTTTAACTTTTTTACTTCTTAAAACACACAGTGAAGACATGCTGTGTGTGTGTGTGTGTGTGTCTGTGTGTGTGTGTGTCTGTGTGTGTGTGTGTCTGTGTGTGTGTCTGTGTGTGTGTGTGTGTGTGTGTGTCTGTGTGTCTGTGTGTGTCTGTGTGTGTGTGTGTGTGTGTGTGTGTCTGTGTGCGTGTGTGTGTGTGTGTGTCTGTGTGTGTGTGTGTGTGTGTGTCTGTGTGTGTCTGTGTGTGTGTGTGTGTGTGTGTGTGTGTGTCTGTGTGTGTGTGTGTCTGTGTGTCTGTGTGTGTGTGTGTGTGTGTGTGTCTGTGTGTGTGTGTGTGTGTCTGTGTGTGTGTGTGTGTGTGTCTGTGTGTGTGTCTGTGTGTGTGTGTGTGTGTCTGTGTGTCTGTGTGTGTGTGTGTGTGTGTGTGTCTGTGTGTGTGTGTGTCTGTGTGTCTGTGTGTGTGTGTGTGTGTGTGTGTCTGTGTGTGTGTGTGTGTGTGTGTGTGTCTGTGTGTGTGTGTGTGTGTGTGTGTCTGTGTGTGTGTGTGTGTGTCTGTGTGTGTGTGTGTGTGTGTCTGTGTGTGTGAGTGTGTGTGTGTCTGTGTGTGTGTGTGTGTGTGTGTCTGTGTGTGTGAGTGTCTGTGTGTGTGTCTGTGTGTGTGTGTGTGTGTGTGTGTGTGTCTGTGTGTGTGTGTATATGTCTGTGTGTGTCTGTGTGTGTGTGTGTGTGTGTCTGTGTGTGTGAGTGTGTGTGTGTCTGTGTGTGTGTGTGTGTGTGTCTGTGTGTGTGTGTGTGTGTGTGTCTGTGTGTGTGAGTGTGTGTGTGTCTGTGTGTGTGTGTGTGTGTGTCTGTGTGTGTGTCTGTGTGTGTGTGTGTGTGAGTGTGTGTGTGTCTGTGTGTCTGTGTGTGTCTGTGTGTGTGTCTGTGTGTGTCTGTGTGTGTGTGTGTGTGTGTGTGGCAGGTTAAGCAGCACAGAGCTGATTAGCCAAAGGTGCTAATTAGCGAGGTGCAGCTAGCCGCTCACAGCTGGAGGCGTGCGAGTCTCAGAGGACCAATCAGAGCGATTTATGGACGATCGATGAGTGAGCTGGTGGACCTGCTGTGTTTACCTCGCGCTGATGTTTCCAGGAGAAAGCTGCAGCGAGTTTCATCAGCAGAGGGAAACAAACCAAACTGAACACTAAAGAAGAAAAGCGTCTCCGGGGTTTCTGCACCTCCATTAAAAATAGTTTTATATCTCGGAGTCCTCGCTGAGTCCGAGAACGGGAATACTGAAGACTTCCAGAAGGTTTGACCTCCTGATTTTCAGCTTTCTTCAGTTTCATAGATTCAGCCTGTAGTGATTCATCAGTAGTTAGCTCAGCGCTACTGAAGCAGACGCTGCTGCCACGCCTGTAACGTGCTGATGTCGGCGTGCAGGCTCACCTTTGAGCAGCAGAGGAGTGAAGGGGATCAGCGGAGGCCTCAGGCTGGTGATCAGGTCTCTGTAGGACTTGTGGTTCCTGGACGGGTCCTGTGGGACAGCGTGACGGTCAGAGCGCCATCGTTCTGACTCGGGTCAGAAAGCATTAGAGATAAAAACGTGTGACTCACCGCGATGCTTTCAAACTGCTGAAACTGCTTCCTGAACTTCCCCGGCAGACCCTGCAAAGAGAGGACAGTGACACACTGACGGACACACGGACACACATTTATCAGCACCACGAGTGAAACACGGACAAACGGCAGAAGGCGCTACAAAGTTTCCTAATGAGTGCTAACAGGACGTTGCTGGTTGTAGTGGGAAGGCACAACTTTTCCACCGCTTCGCAAACGGTTGCAGAAAAGTTGGAGTCCTTCGTGTAAAGCACAGCAACCACTCGCTAGCCGCTCTGCAAACATGTTACCAAAGCAACCGGAGGTTACCACAGGGTCACCGTGGTAACCTCTGGTTGCAATCAATCGTCACGTTGCAGAGGTCTGCCTGTAAAGTGTTTCCTGCAGCGCCCCCTTCAGGTCTGCGCAGCTCCAACACCTCTGCTGGAGGACACACGGCGTCCTACCTCCCAGGTGAGCCTCAGCCTGCTGACGGCCGGGTTGTCCAGACCCAGAACCACGGCGAGGAAGGACAGCAGGTCCTGCTGCTGCTTACAGCTGAAACACAGAAGAAGACGCTCATCTTTAAACCACAGAAGAAGAAGAGCGGACTGCCTCGTGATCTCAGGGAGCGCCGCCCCTCTCCTGAGTCCCCTCATTAACTCAGCTTTGTGCGTGTGCGCGGCGTGTTCGTGCGTGGACTCACAGCGCTGCGATCTTGATGAACTTGCGGAGCAGCTGGATCCTCTTCGGCAGCGACTGACACTGCAGGATCTCCGTGGCGACCCAGTGCTGCACCTCGCTGCACCGCTGCAGTACCAGCTCCAGGTTCAGGGGGCGCCAGCGCGACTGCTCTCCGTGGAACACGTAACACACGAACTCCACCTGCAGGAGACACCAACGAAGAAGACGTGCGTTCGTTTGTGGGCTGGAGCTGCGTCACTGAGACAGAACAGCCGTCAAACCCTGCGGCGCACTCTGACCTCGTGCACGCAGCTGAAGAGCTCCCAGTCGAACACCACCAGCTGATTGGCCACCTCCTCTGCCGACATGTCGTGGAGTTTACTGTCGCCCGGCGTCCAGTGGATCTCCTCAGGAAGAGGAAGCTGAGGAAACAGGAAATGATCTCATCAGAATCCCAGAAGATGTGAGAGAGGGAGTGAGACCGCAAGCTGCTACTGCGTCCTGATTGGTCGGTTAGACATCAGGTGATAGCAGCAAAGTTAAAGCTCTGCAGAAACCCTAACCCACAGGAATCAGGTGCACGTGTGCAGCTGGATGCATGTTTGGGTAACCTTTGTTTCAATGACAACCACGAACCAATCAGATCCTCACCAGCGAGTCGAGCTCGGAGGGTTCGCAGGCGAACAGGTGAGTGTTGACTCCCAGCGTGGTGAAGACGGCCTCGTCGCTGGGACGAAACACGGCTTTCTCTGCACACACAACACAGCCGTTAATAACACACAGAGCTGTGTGTGTGTGTGTGTGTGTGCGTGTGTGTGTGCGTGTGTGTGCGTGTGTGCGCGTGTGTGTGTGCGTGTGTGTGCGTGTGTGCGCGTGTGTGTGCGTGTGTGTGTGTGTGCGCGCGTGTGTGTGTGTGTGCACGTGTGTGTGTGTGTGTGCGTGTGTGTGTGTGTGCAGACCTCCGGCTGACGTCACAGCCACCAGTATGAGGTTTCCCGGCAGGACTGGCTGGTCTTCGCTGTACTGGAGCTTCTCTTTGACCAGAGCCAGAATCTCTCCGACCCGGCAGGACAGACGGCTCCTGATGGTGACGTAGGAATGATCCGGAGTGTACACCCTGCAGAAGACTGCACACACACACACACACACACACACACACACACACGCGCACACACACACACACACACACACCTGTCAGCTGCAGCTGAACCACCATGGTGTCAGCGAGTCCTCTAAATCAAATAAAATGTGTAAATGTGATCATTTTGCCCTCGTAAGAAATGTTCTCAGCCCGAGCTGCTCTCAGGATTTTGTCTTTTCTGTCAGACCTCTGAAGATTAACCAGAGTCGACCTGGTGATCGCCTGCTGAGCGCGCTGAATCTGCAACTCCTCATCTTCAGGAAGGGCAAGTTCTTTCTTCATGAAGTTCCTAATGAAGGCCATCATATCGTTCCCCTCAGCACCTTCTTTATCTCCATACATACGGAGATTGTTCCTCTTCCTTCAGGTCCGTGACTTTGGTCTGGAGAGTTTTCTGCTGTTAGCGCATCTCTCAGGTTCTTCTGCTTCAGTTAACCTCGTGGTATGATGACAGATATCCACACCAGTGGACACTTCAGCACAACAACGACCCGAAACAAACGTGGTGAATAAACGGTTAGCAGACAACACTCTCAACACTTCTCAAACCAACTGAGAGTCTGTGGAGGGAGCAAAGATCAGGGTGATGGCAGGAACCTCCAAACTGAAGGATTTGGAGCTCATTGCAGAAGACGAGTGGACAAAAACACCTGTGGAGCAGAAAGCTGCTCTGCAACAACAGGAAGCGTTTGACTGCTGTAACAGCCAATAAAGGTTTTTCTACTGATCACTGAGAGGAGTGTGAATAATTCTGGACATGACACTTTATAAAAAAGCTGATCATTTTTCCCACAATGATGCTTCTTGTACGTCCTCTTCTCATCTTTCAGGAGACACTTGTGTCATTTTGTATCGTTGGGACTTGTTTTATACGTCAAATTACATTAAAAACTCTACAAATAAAAAAACAACTTGCTGGTTGAAGAAAAGTAACTTTACGTCAAAATTTGCCAGAAGTATAAATCATTATGGGCTGCAAATAAACCTGACTGCAGGACACACACAGACAGACACACACACAGACACACAGACAGACACACACACACACAGACAGACACACACACACACAGACAGACACACACACACACACACAGACACACACACAGACACACGCAGCACCCTGCTGTTTTTGCTCTCCTGATGCTGTGTGTGTGTCTGTGTGTTCTGGGTGTGTCTGTGTGATTTGTTTATCCCACAGACTGCAGGTGTATTTGCATTCAAACTCTGTGTTTACAGATTACACCACGTGTGTGTTTGTGCGTGTCGTACTCTCGTCGGAGCCTCTGAAGGCCTCTCTGGGCTGCAGGCAGGCGTCGATGCGTCTGAAGTGTCTGAACAGAGGGCGGACCTGCTTCTTCCTGCTCTCCTTCTCCTCGTCAGAGCTGCTCGCAGAGCAAACACACGTCCAAACAGTAATTACATACAAACTGAGAGTAATTCACACAAAATATAACAAATCAATAAAATCAATATTACAGTAAATATTTAACAGAGTATGTTAATGATTAATAAAAAGTGTTTCATTGTTTGAGCTGAGAGAGTGCGATCAATAGAAACATTAATGATCAATAATAAGAGCTGTGTGGGTCACGATGCAGCGCCGCAGTAACAAACAAACCTTTAAGAACACGTCAGGAAAACTCGTGAACGTCAACATCCAGAAATCAACACATGATGAGCTGTGTGCAGACTGTACACAGATTACTGCGCTCTGATTGGTCAGGTTTAGGTCACACGGGGCTGGAGACCAGCCTGTGACCCTGCATGACACTGGCTGCAAACACGCACCTGAAAACCCCGTGTGACCGATTCAGACGCACAAAGTGTGTATGGAAGTTTGCACCTGCTGACTACACTGTGTGTGTTACTGTGTGTGTGTTACTGTGTGTGTTACTGTGTGTGTTACTGTGTGTGTTACTGTGTGTGTGTGTTACTGTGTGTGTGTGTTACTGTGTGTGTGTGTTACTGTGTGTGTGTTACTGTGTGTGTGTGTTACTGTGTGTGTGTGTTACTGTGTGTGTTACTGTGTGTGTGTGTTACTGTGTGTGTGTGTTACTGTGTGTGTGTTACTGTGTGTGTGTGTTACTGTGTGTGTTACTGTGTGTGTGTGTTACTGTGTGTGTGTGTTACTGTGTGTGTTACTGTGTGTGTGTTACTGTGTGTGTGTGTTACTGTGTGTGTGTGTTACTGTGTGTGTTACTGTGTGTGTGTTACTGTGTGTGTGTGTTACTGTGTGTGTTACTGTGTGTGTGTTACTGTGTGTGTGTGTTACTGTGTGTGTTACTGTGTGTGTGTTACTGTGTGTGTGTGTTACTGTGTGTGTTACTGTGTGTGTTACTGTGTGTGTTACTGTGTGTGTGTTACTGTGTGTGTGTGTTACTGTGTGTGTTACTGTGTGTGTTACTGTGTGTGTGTTACTGTGTGTGTGTGTTACTGTGTGTGTGTGTTACTGTGTGTGTTACTGTGTGTGTGTTACTGTGTGTGTGTGTTACTGTGTGTGTGTGTTACTGTGTGTGTTACTGTGTGTGTGTTACTGTGTGTGTGTGTTACTGTGTGTGTGTGTTACTGTGTGTGTTACTGTGTGTGTGTTACTGTGTGTGTGTGTTACTGTGTGTGTTACTGTGTGTGTGTTACTGTGTGTGTGTGTTACTGTGTGTGTTACTGTGTGTGTGTTACTGTGTGTGTGTGTTACTGTGTGTGTTACTGTGTGTGTTACTGTGTGTGTTACTGTGTGTGTTACTGTGTGTGTGTTACTGTGTGTGTCTTACGGGCAGTGTAAGATCTCGGTCCATCGCTGCAGTTTGAGGACGTCCTCCACCAGCTCAGGATACCGGGCCAACTCCTGTACGGCACACATGTACAGCTCCTGCACACACACACACAGACACACACACATGCAGACACACACACAGACACACACACACACACACACACATGCAGACACACACACAGACACACACACACGCACACACACACACACACATTTCAGATCCAGACAGTCCCAGCAGTGATTATGAAAAATAAGTATTAAAATAAAAAACGGATGTTTGTGCATCGACCACCATGATCAGTCTTCACGCTGACAGTGGGAGGAGTCACAGGTGAGAAACATGCAGGTGGGAGCAGATCTGCAGCTTTTTAACATTATTTATTATTATTATTGTTTTTCCAGAAATTTGGATCCAACCTGCAGGAACCACTCAGGGCTGAGATACTGCATGTGTGTGTGTGTGTCTGCGTGTGTGTGTGTGTGTGTGTGTGTGTGTGTGTTAGGGCTGCCACGATTAGTCGACTATCAGAATCGTCGACGACTGATTTAATAGTCGACGCGTCGTTTGAAGCTTTGTAAGATCACAAAAGACGCAGGAATAAGTAGTAGGATTTAAGAGTGTAATAACGGACTGAAACAGAAGATGGCAGCACTGCATGTACAAGGATGCCAGCTGCCGTTAAACCCCGAAGAAGAAGAAGCTGTGTCCCAGAATTCATAGCGCAGCCCAGCTCAGTTTCCAACCATGGCGGCAGCTAGTTAGTTTTAATATTACTCTTATTATTCTTTCTGGGTAACAAAATAAACGTTTAACATATTTTCAGGCGAGAATGTAGCTGTGTAAACCTCAAATATCTGCTCAGTTTATCAAGACACCACATATTTTCAAAAGCGCTCCGACGTTTTCGGAGACGTCTGTTACCCACTAGCTCGATAGCTAGCCGGGGGCTAGGCTAACTAGAGCCGTGACAACACCGGACTCCCGCAAATCGTTTTCAAACCCACCGCCGTCTTTCGCTACTCAGGTTAAACATGATATATAAGTCACTTAGATAACTTAAAAATGTTATTGTTTGGCTTTTTTCAGTATTTTATTTGTTCCTGAGTAAATCGGTTTGGCTGAGATTAAAGTTATAGTTTTTACACAGCTGAATAAACATCAAGCAGACAGCTGATTATCAGAAGTGTGAGATGCTCGAGAATTTACTCCGGTGTCCTGTTATATTTTAGATAGCAAGGAGTTTATTAAACTTCACCGAAACAATCTGCAAATGTCATTAAAATTTAATAAACTATCATCTTGTCTTTATTTTTAGTTAGCACATACCTGAAACACTTAAAGCTGTAAGCTAATGATAGTTATATAAGAGCAGATGCTGCTGGTGCAATAATCTATGTTTTACGTCCAATGGATGATGATCTGATTAGTCGACTAATCACAAAAATAATTGGTGACTAGTCGACTATCAAAATAATCGTTTGTGGCAGCCCTAGTGTGTGCGTGTGTCTGCGTGTGTGTGTGTGTGTGTGTGTGTGTGTAACCTTGGGGAAGCTGTTGCTGCGCTCGCCCTCCTCCTGCAGCAGCTCTCTGTAGGTGTCCAGGTATCGAAACGCCACCGTCAGCACCGCCTGCTTCCTCTCTGCTCCGTCCATCGCTCCCTCCATCTCTCCGTCCCTCTCCCCCCCTCTTCCTCTCCCTCCTCCCTCTCTCCTCCACCCCTCCGCCTCCCCCTCCTTCCCTCCTCCATCTCCCTCCAGGCTGAATCTGGAAAAGTCGAGTTAAGGAGGAAACGGATTTGTGGCGTTCGCCTGAAGCTTCGCTCTGAAACCAAATCTTACAGCTGTGATTGTTGTTGTCATCACAAACAAACAGCACAAACCTATAATCAGCTGTTTCAGCTTCACAGAGCTGCAGCTTGGAGACGCCACCATGATGACCCACATATCACCACACACACATCTGCCTCACACAGACTTTTCCTCTCCTCTGATTGGCCGATGATGCTGCTTTTTGTTTTTTTATCCTCTTCATGAAAACAGAACTACAGTTCCCATGATCCCCTGGGAATGCACACAGGAAGTGCAGAGCTGAGAAAAGTTAAGCTGTGAGTGACGCTCGCGTTCGTGGTGAATCATCACGACTGTTCAACGCGGCGAGACGGAAGGCCTGACGAGCGGCTGATCACGGATCTGTCCACGAAGAAGGCTAAATGTGCCCGGCCCCCCATCTGATCCCTTCACCCCTTCCTGAACAAGTCCCTGAACGTCTCGTGTTCTTGAACATGGAGCTCTCTCTCCGCCTGTCCTTCCCACATCCCCCTCTGCTCCTCTTCCTCTCAGCTCTTCATCGCTCTCTGTGGCAGATCTGTGACTGCAGCAGAAATCTGCTTTTCTCCACTGTGAGTGTCGAGCTGCTGCACCAATCGTTAAACGTTTTTGGGTCAGAGGACGAAGAGCTGACGGTAAAGATGAGAGCGTCCTGCTCAGCTGATCTGAGATCAGTTTCAGGTCTGAGTCTTGTTCCTGTTGGATGCTACTGAGCGCGCTCAGTGGCTGAGGAGATTGAGGCAGTTCAGTCGGTGATGACGGTCTCTTCCTGTGTGTACGCCCACGGGTTTTCAGGACTTCCTGTTCTGAGCGCTGACCGTTAACCTGCTGAAGCGTGATTGGTCCGCAGCACTCGAGGCGTAGGTTTTGTCCTCTGGTGACAGAATCACAGCTGATATCTGTAAAGGCGTCGCAGCACGATTCGTCCGTTCCTGGGATCTACAAACTCAAAGGCGTGGTGATCAAACCGCTGAGGTCAGAGGTCATTATGGGTAAAACAATGACATCATGGAGGCTTCATGGAAGTCTGCCAGCCAGGTTTGGTTTTTCCACTGAAGCAGAAAACTTCCCATTCCCGTCACTGGAATGCCAACAACTTGGGAACGCTGCAGAAACGAAACAAAACAACACCGGAGCTGTTCAGACACAAACCTGCAGAACCCGCAGCAGATAACGCTGCGAGGCGACAGCCAGGCACGCATGCCTGCGAGCGCGTGAAGGATACTGGTGCAGCAGGACCTGCTGGAGCCTGTCCGCCGCCAGGAAGATGGGATGTGTCAACATAAAGTCATCCAGGAGCGTTTCTGCACAGAGACACAAACACACAGAGATTATCTGTAAGGACTGTCCCTGAACACAACACAGGCCTGCAGCCAGGAGAGAAGCACGACATCTGCACACACGCAAACACGCCCCGACCAACGCCACGACGGGGCGGGGCTGAGGGAAACGGGTTTGAGCTAGACGCCGTGTGCAGCAATGCTAATCCAGAGGAACTCTCAGGAGTCGCCCCCTGCTGGGCGTCAGACAGATCGCAGGTTTAAGGCATCAATGTTTTAGACCTGCGTCCAGCTTTTATGGACCGCTGCATTTTTAACAGGGGATGACATCACGAGTTGACGTAACCAATGAGTGTTCTTATCATTTTCATCAACAAACGTTTTTTCCAAACAAAAACAACAATAAATAATAAAAACATAAAGGGAAACACAGCGATGACAACCAGATCCAATCAGAGACACAGGTTTGGAAGTGATCCAATCAGAGGTGATCTGGTTGTCCAGTCAGTTAGACGTGCTGGTGATCTGTCTGCGCACACATGTCATACGTGCAGAGCTAAAAGCGACCGCTTTACATTTATGTTTCTTTACTTGTTTCTGAAATATTTCGACTGCTTCGAACCGTCACACGTTGCACAGATGGAGCCGACGGCTGCAGAGGCGCATATGAAACTCTGCTGCAGAACTCTGATAATAATCATAATGTCATCACGCTCACTTTGATTTATTGAGCTGGAAGAAACACAGACGTGGATATTTTTATTATCTGTGACACTCGTGTGTGCGTGTGTGTGAAACATACATATGAATAAATCTTTATGTCTGGTTTCTGAGCGAGCCGCTCTGAGGCGAACACGTCCTCGTGGCCTACATTTAGCTCGTCTCCAGTCTGCTGCACAGAGATTGTAGTACACGCACACGCACACACACACACACACGCACACACAGAAAAGGAGGGTGTGTGTGTGAGTGTGGAGGTGAAGCAGCTGCTGTAGTTACAGCTGTAATTAAAGCTGCTGAAACAGCCAAAACCTGTGGTCACATCTCCAAAAATACACTGCTGTGTGTGTGACAAGCATGCTGCAGTGGGCGTGGCCTGTGGCGATCCGCCTCTCTGCAGGCGGTTGCCATAGCGACACCACGTTGTCGACCGTGGGAGGATGAAGAGGGAAATGTGAGAGAAGAAAAAAAACGAAACAGGATGAGAGCTTCATGCTTACTACTGATCACCGATCAATAATCCACCGATGATGAAGTTTGACTGAAGTAATCAGCTGCAGTCAAAGTACTAACAGGATACTCCATGTAACACGTCAGCTCAAACATAATGTCCATTTTTAATTCATTAATTGATTTTTTAATGTGAAATAAGCTTCCAGATGTTTCCAGAGCCAAACATCGAGAATAAAACAAGAACTTATTTCAGTGATTCTCAGAGTATCTGAAACTCATTTGCATTAAAACATTGATGACAGTGGGCAAACAGGAAGCACACTGATGGGCAGCCAATCAGAGGAGAGTTTGGTGAAGAGGAGGAGGAGCAAGAACAGCTTGTTTCAGACAGAAGAAATTAACACAGAGCTGATCCGAGTTCAGTTTATTCAGTTCCAGTTTGTAACGCCCTGGCCCCGCCTCTATAACAGCTGTATGTCCCAGATTTAGGGGGGGGGGGGGGGGGGGGGGGTGGAGCTTATCTTTCATGTCAGCTGACACACACATAAATGAGTTTTTACACGGGACACACGGCAGTGCCGCACCGAAGCTGAAACCTGTACTCATTACTCTGATTATTCAACGGCGTGGAGCATGTGCAGCGCAGATCACGGGGTAGCAGAGCGATGGCGAGAACACAGAGAGTGTGAACGTGGGAGGCGAGCGAGAGAGAGCAGCCGAACCCAAACGCCCACAGGAGAGAGAGAGAGAGAGAGGTGGCGAGAGAGAGAGGACAGAAATCACAGCGTCGAGGATGAAACGGTGACGGCACGAAACGATATGTGTTCGACAAAATGACTGCAGAGGTGCAGCAATGACTGTGCACCTTCATCCATCCATCCAACCAACATCCATCCATCATCCAACCGACCAACAGCCATCCATTCATCCATCATCCATCCATCATCTATCCAACCAACATCCATCCAACCAACATCCAACCAACAGCCATCCATCATCCAACCGACCAACATCCATCCATCATATATCCAACCAACATCCATCCAACCATCAACCAACCAACATCCATCCAACCATCAACCAACCAACATCCATCCGACTATCATCCAACCAACATCCATCATCCTTCCAACCAACATCCATCCGACTATCAACCAACCAACATCCATAATCCATCCAACCAAAATCCATCATCCTTCCAACCAACATCCATCCGACTATCATCCAACCAACATCCATAATCCATCCAACCAACATCCATCATCCTTCCAACCAACATCCAACCAACATCCATCCGACTATCATCCAACCAACATAAATCATCCTTCCAACCAACATCCATCTGACTATCATCCAACCAACATCCATCATCCTTCCAACCAGCATCCATCCAACCAACATCCATCATCCTTCCAACCAACATCCATCCGACTATCAACCAACCAACATCCATAATCCATCCAACCAAAATCCATCATCCTTCCAACCAACATCCATCCGACTATCATCCAACCAACATCCATAATCCATCCAACCAACATCCATCATCCTTCCAACCAACATCCAACCAACATCCATCCGACTATCATCCAACCAACATCCATCATCCTTCCAACCAACATCCATCTGACTATCATCCAACCAACATCCATCATCCTTCCAACCAGCATCCATCCAACCAACATCCATCATCCTTCCAACCAACATCCATCTGACTATCATCCAACCAAC